>NC_056744.1:303662905-303678586 GCF_019279795.1 Protopterus annectens
TTTTTTTTTGTCTAGAGTATATCTCCACCTCTCCAGGGTCTCCTCCACCTGTTCTCTACTCTCACTACAGATCACAATGTCATCTGCAAACATCATAGTCCATGAGGACTCCTGTCTGATCTCGTCTGTCAACCTGTCCATCACCATTGCAAATAAGAAAGGGCTCAGAGCTGATCCTTGATGTAAGCCACCTCCACTTTAAATGCATCCATCACTCCCACCACAGACCTCACCGCTGTCACACTACCCTCGTACATATTCTGTACCACTCTTACATACTTCTCTGATGCTCCCAACTTCCTCATACAATACCACAACTCCTCTCTAGGCACCCTGTCATATGCTTTCTCTAAATCCACAAAGACAAAATGCAACTCCTTCTGACCTTCTCTGTACTTCTCCATCAAAACTCTCAGAGCAAACATTGCATCTGTAGTGCTTTCCTGGCATGAAACCATACTGCTGATCACTGATCATCACCTCCCTTCTTAACCTAGCTTCCACTTCTCTTTCCCTTACCTTCATGCTATGACTGATCAGTTTAATTCCTCTGTAGTTACTACAGCTTTGCACATCACCCTTATTCTTAAAAATCGGTACCAAAACACTTTTTCTCCATTCCTAAGGCATCCTCTCACTTTCCAATATTTCATTAAACAATCTAGTTAAAAACCTCACTGCCATTTCACCTAAACACCTCCATGCTTCCACAGGTATGTCATCTGGTCCAACAGCCTTTCTGTTCTTCATCCTCTTTATAGCTATCCTTACTTCCTCCTTGCTAATCCACTGCACTTCATGATTCACTATCTGCACATCGTCCAACCTTCTCTCCCTCTCATTCTCTTCATTCATCATCCCCTCAAAGTACTCTTTCCATCTGCTTAACATACTCTCCTCGCTTGTGAGTACGTTTCCCTCATTATCCTTTATCACCCTTACCTGCTGCACATCTTTACTAGCTCGGTCCCTCTGTCTAGCCAATCGGTACAGGTCCTTTTCTCCCTCCTTAGTGTCCAACCTTTTATACAACTCTTCATACGCCTTATCCTTAGCCTTCGCCACCTCTCTCTTTGCCATGCACCTCATCTCCTTATACTCTTGTCTACTTTCTTCATCTCTTTGACAATCCCACTTCTTCGCCAACCTCTTTCTCTGTATACTCTCCAGTACTGCTTCATTCCACCACCAGGTCTTCTTGTCCTCTTTCCTCTTTCCAGATGTGTCACACCAAGCACCTTTCTAGCCATCTCTCTTACTAGCTCTGCTGTAGTTACCCAGCTATTCGGTAACTCTTCACTGAACATCGCCTCACAATTACGCTTTTTCAATTTCCACCATTTGATCCTTGGTGCTGCCCTCACAGTCATCCTCCTCTTCTTGATCACCAATGACTTCCTATAAACCACCATCCTATGCTGCCTAACTACACTTTCCCCTGCCACCACTTTACAGTCTCCAATCTCCTTCAGACTGGCCCTTCTACATAAGATATAATCCACCTGTGTGCATCTTCCACCACTCTTGTATTTCACCCTATGCTCCTCCCTCTTGTTAAAATACATATTTATCACAGCCATGTCCATGCTTTTCACAAAATCCACTACCATCTGACCTTCTGCATTCCTTTGCTTAACACCATACCTACCCATCACTTCCTCATCCCCTCTGTTCCCTTCACCAACATGCCCATTGAAATCTGCTCCAATCACCTGTCTCTCACCCTTAGGTACAGCCATTACCACTTCATCCAACCCGTTCCAAAATGTTTCTTTCTCATCCATCGCACACCCAACTTGTGGAGCATATGCACTAACAACATTCATCATTAAACCATCAATTTCCAGCTTCATAAACATCACTCTATCCGACACTTTTCACCTCCAAAACACTCTTAGCATACTGTTTCTTCAGGATAATGCCTACGCCATTTCTCCTCCCATCCACACCATGATAAAATAATTTGAAACTGCCTCCGATACACCTAGCCTTGCTCCCCTTCCATCTGGTCTCTTGCACGCACAATATACCAACCTTCCTTCGGTCTATCATATCAGCTAGTTCTCTCCCTATACCAGTCATACTGCCAACATTCAAAGTTCCAATCCTCACTATCACAGTCCTAGCCTTTACCTGCTTTCAGGCATGCCTTCCCCCTCTTCTCCTCCTTCAGCCAACAGTTTCCCAATTTCCGCCAGCACCCTGTTGGCCAACAGTACTGGTGGTGGTCGTTGTTAACCCGGGTCTCGACCGATCCGGTATGTATATAGATATATACTCATGATATGTACTGCAGTCATACCTCATCACCATACCTCACCACCTGATACTGCAAGAATGTTGGATAAAGGCTGTCAAAATGGGGGGACAATGGGCCAAGAATAGGGCAAAATATAAGTACTGCAGTTATAACTGCAGAATGTTGCTAAAGTAACAGGGTTTCTGTCAGCATGCATGCACGGAAGGATGTGTGTTATAAAACTGAAATGTATGTCATCATTTATTGACAGGAATCCTCACATCATCACAGTGATGTACCAGAAAAATGGACAATAATGAGGTATGCTCAGAACCCCTTAGTGTAATAAATCACCAAGCCTGACAATGGGGGGTGGGGAAGCCAAGAAAATGTGGACATATCTGACATACTGGAGTAGATGATCTGACACAATTGATGAAGTAACACCCTCCTGTCTGTTCCAACATATAAAGAGTGGAATAGCACAAGTCAAAAACCCAATCACTTCCCAGTAGGTAGTGACTGAAATCATCACATCATTGCACTGCTGTGTCAGAAATACACAACACTTATGGGGGCAAGGCAACAGTACAACTGACAAATATCTGGACATAACATCACAGTAGGGGAAATGTTCTGAGCTGCTAGGCATTTCACCAAGCCACATCCACACTACAGGCAGAATGACTTTGTAGTGTGGAAGTGTGGTTGAGGTCTCTGGTGCATGCTGTGTGGACAGACTGGTAACCCCAAATGTTGCATTCCTGACTGGATTTGGTGAGACATGGCTGTGTATGCCAGGCAGTGTTCACACCTATGTAGCCAGTATGGTACAGGGATTCATTGGAGGTATAGCAGTCCGTCCATACACGGCATGTGTGTAACACATGGGATTATTTTTGTGGGATACATTTGCAGCCTTTTCACAGTTGTTGTAGGTGTCCAGTGGGTTACATGGTGAAAGGCCATTGTACACATTGATTGGCCTACTGAGGGGAAGGTACAGGGTGGCCATGGCCTGTTACCTGCTGGATTACACACCCTTAGTCAGGAGATGTACCACATAGAAGAAATTTGTGATGCCAGTGGCAATGTCATTATCAACAGAGAACATGCTGTCAACCTGTGTTCTACATTCTGTTATAACAACCTCACTGTTCAAGGGACTACAACCAAAGTATTACTTCATGTGACCCATGCTGTTCCCAAAGGGGATGGTGGAACATATCCTGGCAATGAGGTAATGTCCAGGGTTCTGACAACAATGGTAGGTCTCAGAGAGGCCTTTGTGCATGATGTCAACATCACATGGGTGAGTAATGATCGAACACGCCTTACAGTTGTCTGCAAACATTGCCAGCCAGGGTGCCTTGGTGTTGGCCTACACCTAAGTGGTGTAGATCGCAACCATGAGAGGACCCAGTTCCACACCCTGTGGGACTCTACTCATGTTTGTTCAGCAGTTTGACATGGGGTCCACTGCATTCACACTGTGGGTTCTATCTGTGATACAGTTTGCAAGGGAACTACTGCTCTAGGGTTTGATGCCTAGCCAACTGTGTGTGTATGATTCCTGAGATGAGTATGGTCTGTAAGGATTAGAAGTGCTGCCTATCATGTTATATACCATGCTGTCACATAGTCATTGCACATGGCACAACACTTTCAGGGCTGTAGTGTCTACACATACACCTACAGTGTTTAACAACTGTTGGCCTTGTAATGTGGACATTGGGACATATAGTAGAACATCAATAAAATAAATTACACACACAGCAATGCACACAGGTTATGGTCATCAAACATAGCAACACACAGGATAAGGTCATCACACACATGCACACAGGAACACACAAAGGATGCGGTCATCACACACACACACTGAGATTAGAACCATACACATCTAGTTATTGCTACTACAGTGTTACACCTTTATTGCATGCGCCATGGAGCTTATAGAGTAGATGCTGTCCCAAGGTACTTCTAAGGTGAGAATACCACCAGCCCATGTAAAGTATTCTAATGAGTGTTGTACTGGGTGAGAGAAACCACAAAATAGTTTACCCTACACACACACACACACTTGACGTAACAAACCTCTACCTAACTAGGGTACTGAACTGGAACATGACACAGTTACCACACACACCACTGAGCTTACAGGGCTCAGGGTGACTGGGTGACTGAAAGGTATGTCTAAGGTGACTAACATCTGCAGGACTGCTAAAGAAGGGCAATGGGAATGTACTGAGTGTGAATGGCCACAAAATCTTTAACCTACACACATTTTTACATTTGCCAGGGCTGCGATGACAAGTCATACCAATCTATTTGTTGCTACTACATTGTTATTCATTTATCAGATGCACCATAGAGGTTCTGGGATGATACTTGTCCTAAGGTACTACTAAGGCAAGGGACATCAGTAAGTGGCAGTAAGCAGCAGCATGCTATCATTGTATATGCAACAGACCATGTTCTGCCCAGAAACAATAATCAGCCATGCAAGAATTTGAACCCTGTAACCTGTACACTGGAGTCAGAGAACATACCACTACACCATCCCAGCTGTAGGATTTTCGTAATTATCATGCAGTCTGCTCATTTAACATTAATGAAAAATCCAGCAGTCCCATGTCTTGGACCCAGGACCCTGTGCACTAAAGTCCGAAAACATACCACTACGTCATCTGAGCTGTAGGAATTGTTCTTGTTTTGTAAAATATATCATGCAATAGAGGCATACAACAATAGTGAGAAAGCTCGGTGGAGACATTCATGTGTTGTATATAGAGACATTTTATATATATATGTGTGTATATATATATATATATATATATATATATATATATATATATATATATAGAGAGAGAGAGATTATATATATATATATATATATATATATATATATATATATATATATATATATATATATAAAATATGTCTCTCTCTATAATGTATCTAGTGAGTTACATGGCCTAATGAGCATAGAGTAGAGGGAGACATTAACCTCTTCACTCCTGGATGACACACCCTTAGTTATGAAATGTGCCACATGGAAAGACTTTCCATCCACAGTGGCAATGTGGTGGTCAGAACAGAGGTTGCTGTCAAGCTGTGTTCACAGACCTCCTATGGGGACATCTGTGTCCATTGGACAACCACCGATGTGGTAATTTGTGGACAACACATTGATTCAACAGATGATTGGGACACATCTCATGACACTGACTCTAAGGACAGCGTTCTGGCAACACTGCAGGTGTCAGTGGTGACTTCATGCAGGAGATGCACATATTCTGGGGATGTAGACATAGCCTCCAATTAGCAATTGTCTGCAAACATTGTTAGCCACAGTTCATTTGTATTGGACTGGATGTCAGAGGCCCTGTGCCACTCCACTCATGACAGTTTGGCAGGCTGACATGCAGTCCGCTGCTTCCACACTGTGGGTTCCATCCATGAGCCAGTTTGCAGACCACGTACTGACGTAGGGATTGGTGAATAGATGAGCGTGTCTGCCTATGCTTTCTGGATGTGGAATTGTATAATTGAACTACAAGGGCCACGTATCATGTTTTGGACTCCATACTGTTACATAGTTAATTCACATGACAGTTTATAGGACTGCAGAGAGTCCACAGCTACCACAACAGTGGGCCCTGTACAGTGAACATGTAGTAGTGTAATGGGTGGACCACACAAAAGTGTAGCAAATACCACCCCCAGTGGATATGGATCACAGTGTTAATGACACAACCACAGATAGACACCCTAAGACACGCACACACTTGCCAGGAGTGAGATTCAAACCCCTCCCTATCTAGTTATTGCTACTATATGCAGTTATCAGATGCGCCACAGAGCTTATACGTTTGACAGCTGTCCAAAGGTATCTTTAAAGGTGAGTGACATCAGCAGCAGTGCTAAAGGAGGGGAAAGGGAAGTGTAGTAAGTGGGAATGGCTTCAAAATCATGTCTCTACAAACACACACACTCTCACACAAACAGACACACTTTTACGTTTGCCATGACTGAGATTAGAACCCCTACCAGACTAGTTTACTGGACTATAGTATTATGCATTATCACAAGTGCCACAGAGCATATACAGCTGCAAAATGCTCAAAGGGATCTTTCAAGGTGATGCACATCAGCAGGAGTGATAAAGTAGGGCAATGGGAAGTGGACTGCAATGTTTCATAGGTATGTACTAGGCAAATAGCCATGGAGGCTTTACAGGGTAGCCCATGGGACTACCCTGGCAGCATGGCACCTGACGATACTCCACAGTGTGTCTACTCAGTATAGCCACTGGGGTGGTCACCAGGGTGGGTATTCTATTCCCTATGCACTCCTCCAGATGTCTCTTGGAGTGGGCCAGTGATATGGTCTGCTTGACATGTATGTGGCATCTATTCCGTAGCATGGCCAGTCTCTGTGTTGTGAACCTACTCCCCAGCATGTACAGTTGATTATGTGGATGGGTTGACATCTCTTTGTCATGTGGTGTGGACAGCCTGGTTTCTCAGATGTAGCATTCGTGTCAGAGTTGGGTCAGGCATAGCTGTGTAAGCCAGGCAGAGATTGCACCTACATAGCCAATATGGGATGGAGATTAGTTTGAGTTAGTGGAGTCTGTACATATAGAGCAGGTGTGTAATCCATACTGTCATCCTTGTGTGGCACATTTGCAGCTTCCCCTGTTGTAGCCATAATCCAGTGGTGTACTTGGGCGATGGACCATAGTACACAGTGATTTGCCAAATGAGTTGTGAGTACTGAGAAACACTGTCCTTTTACATTAGAGATCGAGCACCCTTAGTCAGGGGATGTGACACATGGAAGTGCTTTTTGAAGACAGTGGCACTGTGGTGGTCAACACTGTTGACCTGTGTTCCCAGTTCTGTTACACCAACATCAGTGCTCAGTGGTCTACCATCAGTGTATTACTTTATGGGAACCTACATCATCTGGCATTCAGCTTATGTCCAGGGATCTGAAACAGTCTAAGGTCTCAGACCTTTGTGTATGGTGGCAACCTCACATGAGGGTGTAATATTGGCACCCACCTTGTAGTAATTTGCAAACACTGTCAGCCTTAGCCTGGATGCCTTTGTAGTGGGCTGGTCCTCAGCGGTATTGATCACAAACATGAGGGGGACCCAGGTTCACAACTTGTGGGACTCCACTCATGACTGTTCAGCACTCTGATATGGAGTCTGCAGCTTTCACACTGTGGTTTCCATGTGTGAGCCGGTTTGCAGGCCATATACAGCAATAGGGGTAGATGCGTACCGGAGTGTGTTTGTGTATGAATGCCGGTTGGGAGGGGTATCCCAGCAGTAGATGTGCTGCCTACCTTGTCATCTTTGTCATACAGTCACATGGTTATTGCAGATGGCACAACGCTTTTAGGGCTGCAAATTTTCCACACCAACCTCTGCAGTGGTTGACCACTGTTGGCCTTTAATGTGGTTGTTGGGACATATGCTAGGTCATCATTAAAATAACTTGGCAAAACCCACCGCCCCAATGGAAATATAATACTGTAGCAAAACCTGCCCCCCCAATGGAAGTACAACATTGAAGCAAAACCCGCCCCAATGGATCCTGTTATTACACAATCACAACAACCACCGCCCCAATGGAAATATAATACTGTAGCAAAACCCGCTCACCAATGGATCCTGTTATTACGCAATCACAACAACCGCCCCAATGGAAATATAATACTGTAGCAAAACCCACCCCCCCATGGATCCTATTATTACGCAATCACAACAACACACACACACACACTTGCCAGTACTGAGATTAGAACTCCTATATATGTATTGCTACTTAAGTGTTACACATTTATCGCATGCAGCACAAAGCTTACAGGCTGGATGTCTCAAGGTACTTCTAAGGTGAGGAACATCACCAACCCTTGGAAACCATGACATTGGGTGATGTTGTTGGCAAGAGATTTCATAAAATAATTTACCCTACACGCACCCGCACACACACACATTTACATTTCTAGGAGTGAGGTTAGGTACTTGTAAGGTGAATGAGATCTGCAGGACTGCTAAAGTAGGGCACTGGGAAGTGTACTAGGGCCAAAATCTTTAAGCTACAAACACATATCTATATATACATATACACACACACACACACGCCAGGAATAAGATTCAAACCCCAACCTATGCAGTTATTAATACTGCAGTGTTACGCATTTATCACACGTGCCACGGAGCTTATAGGTAGGATGGTGTCCACACATACTTCTAAGGTGAATGACATCAGCAGCTCTTGTAAAGTATTACACTCTGAAATGTACTGGCTGTGTATGGACACAAAATACTTTAACCTACAGATATACACACACACTCGGACACACTTTTGACCTTGCCAGGAGTGGTATTAGAAGTCCTACCTTGCTAGTTTGCTACACTATAGTATTACGCAGTTATCACACATACCATGGCGGTTATAGGGCTGAGAACTGCCCAAAGGGATATTTCTAGGAAGCTGACATCAGCAGGCATGCTAAAGTAAGGCGATGGGAGGTGTAATGAATGTGAACAGCTTCAAAATCATTCACCTACACACACACACACATGCAACTTTACATTCAACAGGACTGAGATTAGAAATGCTACAGGAATACTTATTGGTACTATAGTGTTCCACAATTATCACAAGTAGCACAGAGCCTGTAGGGCTGAGGCCTAACAGAAGATATTTCTACAGTGAATGACATCTGCACATCATGTAATATAGGCCAATGGGATGTATAATGGGTGGATATGGACTAAAACAGAAATTCCTACACAAACACACATTTCCAGGACTGGGATTAGAACAACTACCTAGCTACTTATAGTTTGTTACGCACTTATTGCATGCGCTATTGAGCTTACAGGTCTGATGCTTTTCCAAAGGTACATCTAAGGTGACATACATCTGCAGATCTTATAGAGTGGGCCTGTGTGATGTATACTGGGTGGGAAAGGCCTCATAATGGAATTCTCTTTGTTATTGTCTGTCTGTCTCTTCCCCATGTCTCAGTGTGTGTATGTTTGACATATTATAGTATGCTGGACTTAGATATTATTTATATTTTTATGTAACATTTGTTAACTGGGAAAGTCCAGCTTGGAACAAAGCCAATTTTCAGTGATGTATACTGGGTGGGAAAGGCCTCATAATGGAATTCTCTTTGTTATTGTCTGTCTGTCTCTTCCCCATGTCTCAGTGTGTGTATGTTTGACATATTATAGTATGCTGGCCTTAGATATTATTTATATTTTTTATGTAACATTTGTTAACTGGGAAAGTCCAGCTTGGAACAAAGCCAATTTTCAGTGAAGGCCAGGGAGAAACACTCCAGACACGTCTGTAATGTGGGAAGAAACCAGAGTAAACCCACACAAATGCACGGAGGACATGCAGACTCTGCACAGAATGCACCCCAGCTGAGAATTGAACAGGAGAACCTCTTGCTGTGAGGCGACAATGCTACCGCTGCACCACTGCGCCATCCAGTGTGTGTGCATTCATGTCCAGTGTGTGTGTGTGTGTGTGTGTGTGTGTGTGTGTGTACAATAAATAGTGTACAATTTGGTGTGTGTGCACAGACATCTGCAAATAACAGCTATCTATAGTCCACTGTGTTGTCGGACATGGGCTTCATTTCTCTAAGTGTAGGAGAATGCACAGTATGACCTTCTATACTGAGTGTGTGAATCTTTTCCAGGGTGATTTGTACTCCAATCCAGGTTTTTTTATGCTACAGCTACACCTAGCAACCTGTTTCTGCAGGTATCACTTCTGTGTCACTGTTAGACAGAGGCAGAGTATACTAACCTCAAAAAAGGGCATAGCAAAATTCATTTAAAATGGGTGGCGAAAGCCAAACACATTCTGGCTAGACTTATAAATGCCCTAGGGCAGACAGCCTAGTATGAACCTATCTGTAGATAGGTTGCCAATATGGAGACACAATGGGCCAAATATAGGGGGATACTGTTACTATTGCTGTCTGTGCTGCTTGTGTTTCATGGTTGGTGTTAGCATAGATTTTCAGACATATGTACTGTTTTACACTGTGATGTATAATGTCATCAACTACTGACAGGTATCATTTTTTGCTCACAGTTATTTAGCAGGGAAATACAATATGAATGAAGCTGAGACCAGTATTCTTGGCCGCAGCCTAGACATTCTGGCACACTCCTGCCATTGTGGAGGGGTAGCTACAGACACTTGACTGATGGGTCTGTGTAAATGGTCATGCATCTTGGTAGTATGCTGGCTGGGGATCCCCTTCTTGTACATATCTCAACTTAATAGAATGGCCATATCCTGCTGTGGCCATACCTCTTAGCTGTACAGATTCTTCACCCAGGTTATCCAGAGGCAGGACTCATATCTGGTCAGTTTCCCTTCACATATTGGTTTACAAGCAAGTTTGTGGCTATTCATCAATGGGTCTGCAGTCCGGGGTAGTACGGCCAGACGTTGGAGTTTCAGACTTCACACATTCCATGACATCCATGCTTCTACACCCCCATCTGTTATTCTATCCTCTTCCTAAAATTATGTGAGCGATATCTGAGAAGTATCCCTATAGCTGGGTCTTTCTCCCAGCAGTATTTATGGAGTGGTCCACAGTTCTTGCAGTAGGACATGGGGAGGCATGCTACTGGCATTTGTCAGCATGGCCTTGCATTTGTTTACTGTGTTAGGTAGGACCCCATGATATTCCATACACTGGCACTACGGGTGAGGCAAGGGCCTTTGCCAGAGGACTGTAGGCCATTTGAGAGTGATGCAGGCCATCTGTAGCAGGCCAGTGAATTCTGTCACTCATAAGTTCCCAGGCTGCAAGCCAGTGGATTCACGTGGGGTGACAGTGGTAAGTAGGTGAGGTGTTACTGGCAATCCTTCCTGTTCATATTGATCCATCAGTCTGGATGTGGGCAGGGTGCTGCTTACAGCTAGAGACACACCTGCATAGGATACCTATTCAGCATGCTGCATCATGTGGGTATTTTCATACAGAAGTGGGGTCATACTGTAATCATTCCCAACAGCAAGGATATGACCGGTGAGATACCTGCGGCTGATGGTGGTGTGAGCTAAGTGCATGTGTGACATGGAAGCTACTGGCACCTGACTCACAAATTTACCTGGGACATTTCCCTTATTCTGCCTTGTATGTGGACATTGGCAGTCTATCATTACTTTATAACTGTGTCTTTTGTGGCCTGCCACTGATTGGCCAGACTACCAATATTCCATACTAAAGGGACAAGTAATGTGATGCTAACCTCTAAGTATAATTCCAAAGTTGTGTGCTGTTGACAGTTATTTTATAGGCACTCTGTGTAGGGTACTTCCACCTGTGTGTACTGTTTCTATGTATGACCACCCATTCATGGCCTGTCCAGCTTTCCAACGGTGACAAATATAGACATCTGGACAGTGAGTACGTACAACTGTTGACATGGGTGTAGCTGAGAAGCAGAGTCGTTGGCACTGCAGTTGTTGGAACATGGCCCTGTCGACCACAGTACTGTATGTAAGTCACTGAGACACAACCATCCAGGCCAACATGCTGACTGCTTCCAGACAATATTAACACACAGCAAACTTACCACACTTAACCCTGCATACACATGCCCCAATTTATCATGTTGATTGGGACAGCTCTGGCACTCTGTGCTCCACTGATATTACTCCACAAACTTACATGTTAATACAGTTCTACATGGGTGTGTGTGGGGGGGTGAATACCTGCAGACTCTACACATTGGCAATGACTGTACTGGTATTTGACTTACTCTGTTTGCTTTCATTTCGTATTGTATTGTGACCTATCTTGTTGGAAGGTGGTGTATCAGTAGAGTACACGTTAAATTTAAATGGCATACATTTCAGTTTCAGACTTCTTACTCTTCAGAACTATAATGCAACTGCCAGGCCTGTTGTATGTTTGTGTAGGTCTGGAAGGGGGATGTTCACCATTGTGGGCATTTGAGGGCCTTAGCCCGCCTTTCTTTATGGTCAGCTACACCTGTACTGTTGTGTGAGGCAGGTGTTGTGTATGTGAACCCTCATTGACATCCATGTGTGTGACCTATGGACACCCAGTTATTTGGGCCACCACATGTACTGCGATGGGAGCATTCACCTTGTGTACTAATGCCTAGTATGTTGACACTAGTATGGATTTCCTGCTGTTCCATACAGCTATCTGCTGCTATCCCATTCGGCCACCCAATTCCCCTGCATGCTTGCATCCATACCATAGATATCAGAATCAGAACATACTACTACATTCACTAATTGATAGGAAGAGTGATTTACCTTGTGCCTGGGCTGGTACTGTGGATGGTGCTGGAGGGCTGACTATGTTGGATGCACACAGTACACTGCCTATACATGGTAAGGCACAGGTAGTGGCATGTTTGGCATCCTTTTTACTGTATGTGCGAATCAGAGAGAGGTATCAGTTTCTGGCTCCCTACCGTGTCAGTGTATGTGCTATGCATTGCCTCTTTGTCAAGGCCTTGGCATACTGGGCACGCCTCCTTCTGCCTACAGGGCAGGCTCAGGTAGTTCCTCCTCAGAGTCTCTCTGTGCCTGTGTTGGCAATGGGGGGGGCTGTGTGGCCCTGCCCCTTGCTGTTCCTACTGCAGCTGTTTCCGCAAGATCATACTGTGCAGCATGGCACGTACTATGAATATTTGTGTATATGTAGCCGGAGAGTACTTCAAGGCTCCGAAAAAGATCTTTTGTGGAACTGGTATTGTTTTTTGGCTGATGCCGTTTTCTTTTCGTTGTTTGTGATTCTTCCGGTGATAGCTGGATTAAAATCTTTTGTGGAACTGGCGTTGTTTTTTGGCTGATGCCGTTTTCTTTTTATTGTTTGTGATTCTTGTGGTGATAGCTGGATTAAAATCTTTTGTGGAACTGGCGTTGTTTTTTGGCTGATGCCGTTTTCTTTTCGTTGTTTGTGATTCTTGCGGTGATAGCTGGATTAAAATCTTTTGTGGAACTGGCGTTGTTTTTTGGCTGATGCCGTTTTCTTTTCGTTGTTTGTGATTCTTGCGGTGATAGCTGGATTAAAATCTTTTGTGGAACTGGCGTTGTTTTTTGGCTGATGCCGTTTTCTTTTCATTGTTTGTGATTCTTGCGGTGATAGCAGGATTAAAATCTTTTGTGGAACTGGCGTTGTTTTTTGGCTGATGGCGTTTCTTTTTTCGTTGTTTGTGATTCTTGCGGTGATAGCTGGATTAAAATGTTTTGTGGAACTGGCGTTGTTTTTTGGCTGATGCCGTTTTCTTTTCGTTGTTTGTGATTCTTGTGGTGATAGCTGGATTAAAATCTTTTGTGGAACTGGCGTTGTTTTTTGGCTGATGCCGTTTTCTTTTCGTTGTTTGTGATTCTTGCGGTGATAGCTGGATTAAAATCTTTTGTGGAACTGGCATTGTTTTTGGCTGATGCGTTTTCTTTTCGTTGTTTGTGATTCTTGCGGTGATAGCTGGATTAAAATCTTTTGTGGAACTGGCGTTGTTTTTTGGCTGATGCCGTTTTCTTTTCGTTGTTTGTGATTCTTGCGGTGATAGCTGGATTAAAATCTTTTGTGGAACTGGCGTTGTTTTTTGGCTGATGCCATTTTCTTTTCGTTGTTTGTGATTCTTGCGGTGATAGCTGGATTAAAATCTTTTGTGGAACTGGCATTGTTTTTTGGCTGATGCCGTTTTCTTTTCGTTGTTTGTGATTCTTGCGGTGATAGCTGGATTAAAATCTTTTGTGGAACTGGCGTTGTTTTTTGGCTGATGCCGTTTTCTTTTCGTTGTTTGTGATTCTTGCGGTGATAGCTGGATTAAAATCTTTTGTGGAACTGGCGTTGTTTTTTGGCTGATGCCGTTTTCTTTTCGTTGTTTGTGATTCTTGCGGTGATAGCTGGATTAAAATCTTTTTGTGGAACTGGCGTTGTTTTTGGCTGATGCCGTTTTCTTTCGTTGTTTGTGATTCTTGCGGTGATAGCTGGATTAAAATCTTTTGTGGAACTGGCGTTGTTTTTGGCTGATGCCGTTTCTTTTCGTTGTTTGTGATTCTTGCGGTGATAGCTGGATTAAAATCTTTTGTGGAACTGGCGTTGTTTTTGGCTGATGCGTTTTCTTTTCGTTGTTTGTGATTCTTGCGGTGATAGCTGGATTAAAATCTTTTGATAGCTGATTAAATTTTGTGGAACTGGCGTTGTTTTTGGTTGATGCCGCTTTTTCGTTGTTTGTGATTCTGCGATAGCTGGATAAAATGTTTTGTGGAACTGGCGTTGTTTTTGGCTGATGCGTTTTCTTTTCGTTGTTTGTGATTCTTGCGGTGATAGCTGGATTAAAATCTTTTGTGGAACTGGCGTTGTTTTTGGCTGATGCCGCTTTCGTTGTTTGTGATTCTTGCGGTGATAGCTGGATTAAAATCTTTTGTGGAACTGGCGTTGTTTTTTGGCTGATGCCGTTTTCTTTTCGTTGTTTGTGATTCTTGCGGTGATAGCTGGATTAAAATCTTTTGTGGAACTGGCGTTGTTTTTGGCTGATGCCGCTTTTCTTGTTGTTTGTGATTCTTGCGGTGATAGCTGGATTAAAATCTTTTTGTGGAACTGGCGTTGTTTTTTTGGCTGATGCCATTTTCTTTCGTTGTTTGTGATTCTTGCGGTGATAGCTGGATTAAAATCTTTTGTGGAACTGGCGTTGTTTTTGGCTGATGCCGTTTTCTTTTCGTTGTTTGTGATTCTTGCGGTGATAGCTGGATTAAAATCTTTTGTGGAAATGGCGTTGTTTTTTGGCTGATGCCGTTTTCTTTTCGTTGTTTGTGATTCTTGCGGTGATAGCTGGATTAAAATCTTTTGTGGAACTGGCGTTGTTTTTGGCTGATGCCGTTTCTCTTTTCGTTGTTTGTGATTCTTGCGGTGATAGCTGGATTAAAATCTTTGTGGAACTGGCGTTGTTTTTGGCTGATGCTGTTTTCTTTTCGTTGTTTGTGATTCTTGCGGTGATAGCTGGATTAAAATCTTTTGTGGAACTGGCGTTGTTTTTGGCTGATGCCGCTTTTCTTTTCCGTTGTTTGTGATTCTTGCGGTGATAGCTGGATTAAAATCTTTTGTGGAACTGGCGTTGTTTTTGGCTGATGCCGTTTTCTTTTCGCTGTTTGTGATTCTTGCGGTGATAGCTGGATTAAAATCTTTTGTGGAACTGGCGTTGTTTTTGGCTGATGCGTTTTCTTTTCGTTGTTTGTGATTCTTGCGGTGATAGCTGGATTAAAATCTTTTTGTGGAACTGGCGTTGTTTTTGGCTGATGCCGTTTTCTTTTCGTTGTTTGTGATTCTTGCGGTGATAGCTGGATTAAAATCTTTTGTGGAACTGGCATTGTTTTTGGCTGATGCC
>NC_056744.1:303679086-303706911 GCF_019279795.1 Protopterus annectens
ACACCATCTGAGCTGTAGAATTCTCTGCTGCTTTTTCAAACATATCATTCAGGACAAGTACGGAATAGTAGGGAAAAAACTCTGGAGTCATTCATGTTTAGTATATATAAATATACACCTATAGATGTTTATGGTAATAGATAACTATGAAAAAGTATATACTTTAATGAGAAGCACATGATCACTTACTCGAAAGTGCACTTAAACAAAAGTGCACTTTCTTGAATATCAGTTCAACGAACCGCTAAGAAACACTGTGGCACTGAAGTACACTACAGTGGGGAAAACGGAATTTACCTGCTTCCCCACTGTAGTGCGATCTCGGAGTTAGTATATTTACATAGTGGTCCCCCCACATGGGGTGCAAAACACTGTTTTTGGTGTTTACTTTGTTTTTATCAGTTCGTTGAATTGATATTCATGAAAGTGCACTTTCGTTTAAGTGCACTTTCGCGTAACTGATCGTCTAATTCTTTTTTTTTCGTAATGATGACATTTCGATAGAGAAGTAGACCAATATATATATATATATATATATATATATATATATATATATATATATTTATAAACATAATATATAGATGTATAAATATATAGCTATATATATATATATATATATATATATATATATATATATATATATATATATATTCTTCTTTCGGCTGCTCCCATTAGGAGTTGCCACAGCAGCTCAACTGTTTCCATTTCTTCCTGTCCTCTGCATCTTGCTCTGTCCCACCAACCACCTGCATGTCCTCTTTCACCACATCCATAAACCTTATCTTAGGCCTCCCTCTTTTCCTGTTACCTGGCAGCTTCATCCTTAGCATCTTTTTCCCAGTATACTCTGCATCCCTCCTCAGCACATTTCCAAACCAATGTAATCTTGCCTCTCTGGCTTTGTCTCCAAACCTTCCAACCTGGGCTGACCCTATAATATACTTATTCCTAATCCTGTCGATCCTCGTCACACCTAGTGCAAATCTTAACATCTTCAACTCTGCCACGTCAAGCTCTGACTCCTGACTTTTTGTCAGAGCCACTGTCTACAACCCATATAACATATCTGGTCTCACTACCCTCTTGTAGACCTTCCCTTTCACTCTTACTGGTACTTGTCTGTTACAAATCACTTCTGACACTCTTCTCCACCCACTCCATCCTGCCTGTACTCTCTTCTTCACCTCTCTTCCACACTCACCATTACTCTGAACTGTTGATCCCAAGTACTTAAACTCATCCACCTTCGCCACCTCTACTCCCTGCATCCTCACCATTCCTCTATCCTCCCTCTCATTCACACACATATATTCTATCTTAGTCCTGCTGACCTTCATTCCTCTTCTATCTAGAGCATATCTCCACCTGTCCAGGGTCTTCTCCACCTGTTCTCTACTCTCACTACAGATCACAATGTCATCTGCAAACATCATAGTCCATGGGGACTCCTGTCTGATCTCATCTGTCAACCTGTCCATCACCATTGCAAATAAGAAAGGGCTCAGAGCTGATCCTTGATGTAATCCCACCTCCACCTTAAATGCATCCGTCACTCCCACCGCAGACCTCACTGCTGTCACACTACCCTCGTACATATCCTGTACCACTCTTACATACTTCTCTGACACTCCCAACTTCCTCATACAATACCACAACTCCTCTCTAGGCACCCTGTCATATGCTTTCTCTAAATCCACAAAGACACAATGCAACTCCTTCTGACCTTCTCTGTACTTCTCCATCAAAACTCTCAGAGCAAACATTGCATCTGTAGTGCTTTCCTGGCATGAAACCATACTGCTGATCACTGATCATCACCTCCCTTCTTAACCTAGCTTCCACTTCTCTTTCCCTTACCTTCATGCTATGACTGATCAGTTTAATTCCTCTGTAGTTACTACAGCTTTGCACATCACCCTTATTCTTAAAAATCGGTACCAAAACACTTTTTCTCCATTCCTAAGGCATCCTCTCAATCTCCAAGATTTCATTAAACAATCTAGTTAAAAACCTCACTGCCATTTCACCTAAACACCTCCATGCTTCCACAGGTATGTCATCTGGTCCAACAGCCTTTCTGTTCTTCATCCTCTTTATAGCTATCCTTACTTCCTCCTTGCTAATCCACTGCACTTCATGATTCACTATCTGCACATCATCCAACCTTCTGTCCCTCTCATTCTCTTCATTCATCAACCCCTCAAAGTACTCTTTCCATCTGCTTAACACACTCTCCCCTCTTGTGAGTATATTTCCCTCATTATCCTTTATCACCCTTACCTGCTGCACATCTTTACTAGCTCGGTCCATCTGTCTAGCCAATCAGTACAGGTCATTTTCTCCCTCCTTAGTGTCCAAACTTTTATACAACTCTTCATACGCCTTATCCTTAGCCTTCACCACCTCTCTCTTTGCCATGCACCTCATCTCCTTATACTCTTGTCTACTTTCTTCATCTCTTTGACAATCCCACTTCTTCTTCTTCGCCAACCTCTTTCTCTGTATACTCTCCAGTACTTCTTCATTCCACCACCAGGTCTCCTTGTCCTTCTTCCTCTTTCCAGATGTCACACCAAACACCTTTCTAGCCATCTCTCTTACTAGCTCTGCTGTAGTTACCCAGCTATTTGGTAACTCTTCACTGCCACCCAGTGCCTGTCTTAACTCTTCCCTGAACATCACCTCACAATTACGCTTTTTCAATTTCCACCACTTGATCCTTGGTGCTGCCCTCACACTCATCCTCTTCTTCTTGATCACCAATGACTTCCTACAAACCACCATCCTATGCTGCCTAACTACACTTTCCCCTGCCACCACTTTACAGTCTCAAATCTCCTTCAGACTGGCCCTTCTACATAAGATATAATCCACCTGTGTGCATCTTCCTCCATTCTTGTATGTCACCCTATGCTCCTCCCTCTTGTTAAAGTACATATTTATCACAGCCATGTCCATCCTTTTCGCAAAATCCACTACCATCTGACCTTCTGCATTCCTTTGCTTAACACCATACCTACTCATCACGTCCTCATACCCTCTGTTCCCTTCACCAACATGCCCATTGAAATCCGCTCCAATCACCAGTCTCTCACTCTTGGGTACAGCCATCACCACTTCATCCAACTCGTTCCAAATGTTTTCTTTCTCATCCATCGCACACCCAACTTGTGGAGCATATGCACTAAGAACATTCATCATTAAACCATCAATTTCCAGCTTCATAAACATCACTCTATCCGACACACTTTTCACCTCCAAAACACTCTTAGCATACTGTTTCTTCAGGATAATGCCTATGCCATTTCTCCTCCCATCCACACCAAGATAAAACAATTTGAAACCACCTCCGATACACCTAGCCTTGCTCTCCTTCCATCTTGCACGCACAATATATCAACCTTCCTTCAGTCCATCATATCAGCTAGCTCTCTCCCTATACCAGGCATACTGCCAACATTCAAAGTTCTGACCCTCACTATCACAGTCCTAGCCTTTACCTGCTTTCAGGCATGCCTTCCCCTTCTTCTCCTCCTTCAGCCAACAGTAGCCCAATTTCCGCCCGTACCCTGTTGGCCAACAGTACTGGTGGCGGTCGTTGTTAACCCGGGCCTCGACCGATCCGGTATATATATAGATGTATACTCATGATATGTACTGCAGTCATACCTCATCACCATACCTCATCACCTGATACTGCAAGAATGTTGGACAAAGGCTGTCAAAATGGGGGAACAATGGGCCAAGAATAGGACAAAATATAAGTACTGCAGTTATAACTGTAGAATGTTGCTAAAGTAACAGGGTTTCTGTCAGCATGCATGTGCGGAAGGATGTGTGTTATATAAAACTGAAATGTATGTCATCATTTATTGACAGGAATCCTCACATCATCATAGTGCTGTACCAGAAAAATGGACAATAATGAGGTATGCTCAGCACCCCTTAGTGTAATAAATCACCAGGCCTGACAAAGGGGGGTGGGGAAGCCAAGAAAATATTTTATATAATACATATATATATATATATATATATATATATATATATACATATATATATATATATATATATATATATATATATATATATATATATATATATATATATATATATATATGTCTCTCTCTATAATGTATCTAGTGAGTTACATGGCTAAAGGGCCATTGTACCTGCTTATTGGGCTAATGAGAATAGAGTAGAGGGAGACATTAACCTCTTCATTCCTGGATGACACACCCTTAGTTATGAAATGTGCCACATGGAAAGACTTTCCATCCACAATGAAAATGTGGTGGTCAAAAGAGAGGTTGCTGTCAAGCTGTGTTCACAGACCTCCTATGGGGACATCTGTGTCCATTGGACAACCACCGATGTGGTAATTTGTGGACAACACATTGATTCAACAGATGATTGGGACACATCTCATGACACTGACTCTAAGGACAGCATTCTGACAACACTTGCAGGTGTCAGTGGTGACTTCATGCAGGAGATACACATATTCTGGGGATGTAGACATAGCCTCCAATTAGCAATTGTCTGCAAACATTGTTAGCCACAGTTAATTTGTATTGGACTGGAAGTCAGAGGCCCTGTGCCACTCCACTCATAGCAGTTTGGCAGGCTGACATGCAGTCCGCTGCTTCCACACTGTGGGTTCCATCCATGAGCCAGTTTGCAGACCACGTACTGACATAGGGATTAGTGAATAGATGAGTGTGTTTGCCTATGCTTCCTGGGTGTGGAATTGTATCATTGAACTACAAGGGCCACATATCATGTTTTGGACTCCATACTGTTACATAGTTAATTCACATGACAGTTTATAGGACTGCAGAGTGTCCACAGCTACCACAACAGTGGGCCCTGTACAGTGGACATGTAGTAGTGTAAAGGGTGGACCACACAAAAGTGTAGCAAACCCCACCCCCTGTGGGTATGGATCACAGTGTTAATGACACAACCACAGATAGACACCCCAAAACACACACACTTGCCAGGAGTGAGATTCAAACCCCTACCTATCTAGTTATTGCTACTATATGCAGTTATCAGATGCACCACAGAGCTTATAAGTTTGACAGCTGTACAAAGGTATCTTTAAAGGTGAGTGACATCAACAGCAGTGCTAAAGGAGGGGAAAGGGAAGTGTAGTAAGTGGGAATGGCTTCAAAATCATGTCTCTACAAACACACACACTCTCACACAAACAGACACTCTTTTACATTTGCCATGACTGAGATTAGAACCCCTACCAGACTAGTTTACTGCACTATAATATTATGCATTATCGCAAGTGCCACAGAGTGTATATGGCTGCAGAATGCTCAAAGAGATCTTTCAAGTTGATGCACATCAGCAGGAGTGATAAAGTAGGGCAATAGGAAGTGGACTGCAATGCTTCATAGGTATGTACTAGGCAAATAGCCATGGAGGCTTTACAGAGTAGCCCATGAGACTTCCCTGGCAGCATGGCACCTGACGATACTCCACAGTGTGTCTACTCAGTATAGCCACTGGGGTGGTCACCAGGGTGGGTATTCTACTCCCTATGCACTCCTCCAGGTGTCTCTTGGAGTGGGCCAGTGATATGGTCTGCCTGACATGTATGTGGCATGTATTCCATAGCATGGCCAGTCTCTGTGTTGTGAACCTACTCCCCAGCATGTACTGTTGATTATGCAGATGGGTTGATATTTTTCGGTCATGTGGTGTGGATAGCCTGGTTTCTCAGATGTAGCATTCATGTCAGAGTTGGGTCAGGCATAGCTGTGTAAGCCAGGCAGAGATTGCACCTACATAGCCAATATGGATGGAGATTAGTTTGAGTTAGTGGAGTCTGTCCATATAGAGCAGGTGTGTAATCCATACTGTCATCCTTGTGTGGCACATTTGCAGCTTCCCCTGTTGTAGCCGGAATCCAGTGGTGTACATGGGCGATGGACCATAGTACACAGTGATTTGCCGAATGAGCTGTGAGTACTGGGAAACACTGTCCTTTTACATTAGAGATCGAGCAGCCTTAGTCAGGGGAGGTGACACATGGAAGTGCTTTTTGAAGACAGTGGCACTGTGGTGGTCAACACTGTCAACTTGTGTTCCCAGTTCTGTTACACCAACATCAGTGTTCAGTGGTCTACCATCAGTGTATTACTTTATGGGAACCTACATCATCTGGCATTCAGCTTATGTCCAGGGATCTGAAACAGTCTAAGGTCTCAGACCTTTGTTTAGGGTGGCAACCTCACATGAGGGTGTAATATTGGCACCCACCTTGTAGTAATTTGCAAACACTGTCAGCCTGGGTGCCTTTGTAGTGGGCTGGTCCTCAGTGGTATTGATCACAAACATGAGGGGGACCCAGGTTCACAACTTGTGGGACTCCACTCATGACTGTTCAACACTCTGACATGGAGTCTGCAGCTTTCACACTGTGGTTTCTATGTGTGAGCCGGTTTGCAGGCCACATACAGCAATGGGGGTAGATGCGTACCTGAGTGTGTTTGTGTATGAATGCTGGTTGGGAGGGGTATCCCAGGAGTAGATGTGCTGCCTACCTTGTCATCTGTGCCATACAGTCACATGGTTATTGCAGATGGCACAACGATTTTAGGGCTGCAAATTGTCCACACCAACCTCTACAGTGGTTGACAACTGTTGGCCTTTAATGTGGTTGTTGGGACATATGCTAGGTCATCAGTAGAATAACTTAGCAAAACCCACCACCCCAATGGAAATATAATACTGTAGCAAAACCCATCCCCCAATGGAAATATAACACTGTAGCAAAACCCACCCCAATGGATCCTGTTATTACGCAATCACAACAACAACAAATAATGGAAATGGAAATATAATACTAAACCCCCCCCCACCCCAATGGAAATATAATACTGTAGCAAAACCCGCTCCCCAATGGATCCTGTTATTACGCAATCACAACAACAACACACACCCTTGCCAGTACTGAGATTAGAACTCCTATCTATCTATGTATTGCTACTTAAGTGTTATACATTTATTGCACACACCACAAAGCTTACAGGGTGGATGTCTCGAGGTACTTCTAAGGTGAGGAACATCACCAACCTTTGGAAACCATGACATTGGGTGATGTTGTTGGCAAGAGATTCCATAAAATAATTTACCCTACATGCACACACACACACACACACACACACACACACACACACACACACACACACACACACACATTTACATTTCTAGGAGTGAGGTTAGGTACTTGTAAGGTGAATGAGATCTGCAGGACTGCTAAAGTAGGGCACTGAGAAGTGTACTAGGGCCAAAATATTTAAGCTACAAACACATATCTATATATACATATATACACACACATGCCAGGAATAAGATTCAAACCCCCACCTATGCAGTTATTAATACTACAGTGTTACGCATTTATCACACATGCCACGGAGCTTATAGGTAGGATGGTGTCCACACATACTTCTAAGGTGAATGACATCAGCAGCTCTTGTAAAGTATTACACTCTGAAATGTACTGGCTGTGTATGGACACAAAATACTTTAACCTACAGATATACACACACACTCAGACATAATTTTGACCTTGCCAGGAGTGGTATTAAAACTCCTACCTTGCTAGTTTGCTACACTATAGTATTACGCAGTTATTGCACATGCCACGGAGGTTATAGGGCTGAGAGCTGCCCAAAGGGATATTTCTAGGAAGCTGACATCAGCAGGCTTGCTAAAGTAAGGCGATGGGAGGTGTAGTGAGTGTGAATGGCCTCAAAATCATTCATCTACAAACACACACATTTTAACAGTTGCCAGGACCAGAATTAGAATTCCTACCTAACTAGTTTGCTATACTATAGTATTACCCAGTTATCACAAGTACCACAGACATTATAGGGCTGAGAGCTGCCCAAAGGCATATTTCTAGGTGGCTATCAGCAGGAGTGCTAAAGTAGGGCAATGGGAGGTGTAGTGAATGTGAATGGCCTCAAAATCATTCACACACACACACACACACACACACACACACACACACACACACACACACACACACACACACACTCTGACATGCAACTTTACATTCAACAGGACTGAGATTAGAAATGCTACATGAATACTTATTGGTACTATAGTGTTCCACAGTTATCACAAGCAGCACAGAGCCTGTAGGGCTGAGGCCTAATAGAAGATATTTCTACAGTGAATGACATCTGCAGATCATGTGATATAGGCCAATGGGATGTATAATGGGTGGATATGGACTAAAACAGAAATTCCTACACAAACACACATTTCCAGGACTGGGATTAGAACACCTACCTAGCTACTTATAGTTTGTTACGCACTTATTGCATGCACTATTGAGCTTACAGGTCTGATGCTTTTCCAAAGGTACATCTAAGGTGACATACATCTGCAGATCTTATAGAGTGGGCCTATGTGATGTATACTGGGTGGGAAAGGCCTCATAATGGAATTCTCTTTGTTACTGTCTGTCTGTCTCTTCCCCATGTCTCAGTGTGTGTATGTTTGACATATTATAGTATGCTGGCCTTAGATATTATTTATATTTTTTATTTAACATTTGTTAACTGGGAAAGTCCGGCTTGGAACAAAGCCAATTTTCAGTGAAGGCCTAGGGAAAAACACTCCAGACATATGTCTTTGTAATGTGGGAAGAAACCAGAGTAAACCCACACAAATGCATGGAGGACATGCAGACTCTGCACAGAAGGCACCCCAGCCGAGAATCGAACAGGAGAACCTCTTGCTGTGAGGTGACAATGCTACCGCTGCACCACTGCACCATCCAATGTGTGTGCATTCATGTCCAATGTGTGTGTGTGTGTGTGTGTGTGTGTGTGTGTGTGTGTGTGTGTGTGTGTGTGTGTGTGTGTGTGTGTGTGTGTGTGTGTGTGTGTGTGTGTGTGTGTGTGTGTGTGAAGAATAAATAGTGTACAATTTGGTGTGTGTGCACAGACATCTGCGAATAACAGCTATCTATAGTCCACTGTGTTGTCGGACATGGGCTTCATTTCTCTAAGTGTAGGAGCATGCACAGTATGACCTTCTATACTGAGTGTGTGAATCTTTTCCAGGGTGAGTTGTACTCCAATCCAGGGTTTTTTATGCTACAGCTACACCTAGCAACCTGTTTCTGCAGGATATCTGTAGATAGGTTGCCAATATGGAGACACAATGGGCCAAATATAGGGGGATACTGTTACTATTGCTGTCTGTGCTGCTTGTGTTTCATGGTTGGTGTTAGCATAGATTTTCAGACATATGTACTGTTTTACACTGTGATGTATAATGTCATCAACTACTGACAGGTATCATTCTTTGCTCACAGTTATTTAGCAGGGAAATACAAGATGAATGAAGCTGAGACCAGTATTCTTGGCTGCAGCCTAGACATTCTGGCGAACACCTGCCATTGTGGAGGGGTAGCTACAGACACTTGACTGATGGGTCTGTGTAAATGGTCATGCATCTTGGTAGTATGCTGGCTGGGGATCCCCTTCTTGTACATATCTCAACTTAATAGAATAGCCATATCCTGCTGTGGCCATACCTCTTAGCTGTACAGATTCTTCACCCAGGTTATCCAGAGGCAGGACTCATATCTGGTCAGTTTCCCTTCACATATTGGTTTACAAGCAAGTTTGTGGCTATTCATCAATGGGTCTGCAGTCAGGGGTAGTACAGCCAGACATTGGAGTATCAGACTTCACACATTCCATGACATCCATGCTTCTACACCCCCCTCTGTTATTCTATCCTCTTCCTAACATTATGTGAGCGATATCTGAGAAGTATCCCTATAGCTGGGTCTTTCTCCCAGCAGTATTTATGGAATGGTCCACAGTTCTTGCAGTAGGCCATGGGGAGGCATGCTACTGGCATTTGCCAGCATGGCCTTGCATTTGTTTTCTGTTTACTTTGTTAGGTTGGTTAGTTAGGACCCCATGATATTAAATACATTGGCACTATGGGTGAGGCATGGGCCTTTGCCAGAGGACTGTAGGCCATTTGAGAGTGATGCAGGCCATATGTAGCAGGCCAGTGAATTCTGTCACTCATAAGTTCCCAGGCTGCAAGCCAGTGGATTCACCTGGGGTGACAGTGGTAAGTGGGTGAGGTGTTACTGGCAATCTTTCCTGTTCATATTGATCCATCAGTCTGGATGTGGGCAGGGTGCTGCTAACAGCTAGAGACACACCTGCATAGGATACCTATTCAGCATGCTGCATCATGTGGGTATTCCCATACAGAAGTGGGGTCATACTGTAATCATTCCCAACAGCAAGGATATGACCAATGAGATACCTGTGGCTGATGGTGGTGTGAGCTGAGTGCATGTGTGACATGGAAGCTACTGGCACCTGACTCACAAATTTACCTGGGACATTCCCCTTATTCTGCCTTGTGTGTGGACATCGGCAGTCTGTCATTACTTTATAACTGTGTCTTTTGAGGCCTGCCACTGATTGGCCAGACTACCAATATTCCATACTAGAGGGACAAGTAATGTGATGCTAACCTCTAAGTATAATTCCAAAGTTGTGTGCTGTTGACAGTTATTTTATAGACACTTTGTGTAGGGTACTTCCACCTGTGTGTACTGTTTCTGTGTATGACCACCCATTCATGGCCTGTCCAGCTTTCCAACGGTGACAGATATTGACATCTGGACAGTGAGTACGTGCAACTGTTGACATGGGTGTAGCTGAGAAGCAGAGTGGTTGGCACTGCAGTTGTTGGAACATGGCCCTGTTGACCACAGTATTGTATGTAAGTCACTGAAACACATACAACCATCCAGGCCAACATGCTGACTGCTTCCAGACAATATTAACACACAACAAACTTACCACACTTAACCCTGCGTACACATGCACCAATTTATCATGTTGATTGGGACAGCTCTGGCACTCTGTGCTCCACTGATATTACTCCACAAACTTACATGTTAATGCAGTTCTACATGGGAGTGGGGGGGTGAACACCTGCAGACTCTACACATTGGCAATGATTGTACTGATATTTGACTTACTCTGTTTGCTTTCATTTTGTATTGTATTGTGACCGATCTTGTTGGAAGGTGGCATATCAGTAGAGTACACGTTAGATTTAAATGGCATACATTTCAGTTTCAGACTTCTTACTCTTCAGAACTATAATGCAGCTGCCAGACCTGTTGTATGTTTGTGTAGGTCTGGAAGGGGGCTGTTCACCATTGTGGGCATTTGAGGGCCTTAGCCCACCTTTCTTTATGGTCAGCTACACCTGTACTATTGTGTGAGGCAGGTATGTGAACACACATTGACATCCATGTGTGTGACCTATGGACACCCAGTTATTTGGGCCACCACATGTACTGCGATGGGAGCATTCACCTTGTGTACTAATGCCTAGTATGTTTACACTAGTATGGATTTCCTGCTGTTCCATACAGCTATCTGCTGCTATCCCATTTGGCCACCCAATTCCCCTGCATGCTTGCATCCATACCATAGATATCAGAATCAGAACATACTACTACATTCACTAATTGATAGAAAGAGTGACTTACCTTGTGCCTGTTCCAGTACTGTGGATGGTGCTGGAGGGCTGACTGTGTTGGATGCACGCAGTACACTGCCTATATATGGTAAGGCACAGGTAGTGGCATGTTTGGCATCCTTTTTACTGTATGTGCAAATCAGAGAGAGGTATCAGTTTCTGGCTCCCTACCATGTCAGTGTATGTGCTATGCATTGCCTCTTTGCCAAGGCCTGGGCATACTGGGAACTCCTCCTTCTGCCTACAGGGCAGGCTCAGGTAGTTCCTCCTCAGAGTCTCTCTGTGTCTGTGTTGGCCTTGGCAATGGTGGGGGGCTGTGTGGCCCTGCCCTGTGCTGTTCCTGCTGCAGCTGTTTCCGCAAGATCATATTGTGCAGCATGGCACATACTATGAATATTTGTGTATATGTACCCGGAGAGTACTTCAAGGCTCCACTGGATATGTAAAGGCAGTGGAACTGTGACTTGAGCATCCCAAACACATGCTCTATAATGATCCTGGTTTGTGTGTGTGCCTCATTATGGAGTTCTTGTTCAGATGTGTGTGCATTTCTGATGGGTGTCATCAGCCACGGCTCCAGTGCGTAGCCAGCATCCCCCACTAGGTGGGCCATATGGGATGTCCCCCCTGGAAAACCCATAATACAGCTGAGAACAATGCCAGATGTGGGAATCGTGATAGCGTCCAGGGCTGCCAGCACACACATTCATGATAATGTCATGGGTATCGCACATGACCTGTCAGTTGATGGAGGGGAAGCCCTTACGGTTCATGTAGACCCTACCCCGCTTACCGGGTGGTGCTTTGATGTGTATGTGCATGCAGTCTATAGCACCCACTACCTCAGGGTATTCTGCTATATGGTGGAAGAGACGCATATTGCTGGTCAACACCTCATAGGTGCTGAGGAAATATATGTGCTCACTGGCATGTGCTGACATGGCATCCAGGAACTGATGCAGTATCCTGGATGCTGATGGCTGTGAGACCCCCTTGATATCCCCAGTTAGTCTTTGGAAGGTACCTGTGGCTAGTATTCTTAAGGCTACACATACCTTGGTATCCAATGGGATAGAATCCCCTCTGTTGGTTCTGTGTGTGAGGCAGGGCCGGCACAGCTCGATGATTTGCTGTAAAATGTCCCTGTCCACCCTATATGGCTCAACTATCTCCAGCTAATGTAGTCCCTGGTAGGATACCCCCGGTCTGTACACTCTTCTCCTCCTCCTCACTGTGGGCTTGTTGTCAGCATTCTCCTCCTCACCACCCTCAGTCTCTAGCACATATTAATGTAGTAAAGCAGCAGCAGCCTCTAACAGTTTTAGTTTGGCCAGTTAAAAATCCCCTGTCTGTGTACACCGGTGGTGTAGAGTTTGTGGGAAAAAGTCTGAAAGGTGTTTGCATAGTTTATAGTAGTGTGCTGTGCTGCTGCCTGTGTAACTGGCTGATGTTCATCGTGTTTCACTGTTGCAGCCATTGCTCTTGGGTTATCCTACTGGCAGGCTACCCGTAGTCGGCCAGAATTCCAAAGTCTAGGTCCGGCGTTGGTTGCTGTCGCCTCATCCCTGACATCAGTGCGCCAGGGGTATAAAAGATGCAGCCAATGCCATTTTCTTCAGTCTTTCTTGCTGTGTGGTGCCCGAAGCAAACACAGTTCGTAAGTGCCGGTCGGCCAACTCCTGAGATTTTCAAATCAGAATTTCAGATCCGAAGTCTTCATTAAAGCTAAGTACCCCATTGGGGAAACTTTTTTTTGCTCCAGACCGATGTCAGAAAAAGTTAACAATTGTATTTCTTGTGAGAAGCAAATACCTCATAAGGATTTTCACTGTTACTGTATTCCTTGCCTGGGCCCTGATCACAGCGTTGCTAGTTGTCGGTTTTGTGCAAGATTTAACCAACGCACTATCAAGTGTCGGTTTGATTTTACATTTCATTACTTTGGCCGAAGATTTAACTATATAATGTTGTCAGATCAGCTGACAACCGCAGTTTACAAAAAATGCAAGGACAAGGAGAAGGATAGGCATCCGAGGTCCAAAACTGACGATGAAGCCTCTTCTAGGCCAGTCGCCGGTTCTTAGTAAGGCGCTTTCGCAGCCCCTGGTGCCCGCTACCTCAGAGCCACAGGCCGCTTCCGACTCCCACGTGGAGCCGACTGGGCCTCTGGATACTCAAGGTATTGGACACTCGGAAATCATTCCCTCAGATGGGTCTGGAGACGCTGAGCAGGCATCGGCTTCTGAGGGTGTCTTCAGACCTACACAACTATATATTAAGCCATCCTCGGCTTCAAAGACAAAGACTAAAGCAGCATTAAAGACAATGAAACAAGTACAGCATTCTCCTACTCAGACTACATGCCTAAAAAACAGATGCTCAAAATGGCCGAAGACCTAATTACTTTAATCAGGGGTTCCCTTCCCCCTCCTGATAAGAGGCTTAGGCAAGAGACAGAGTATGATTCTTCTGATCAGGTTTCTATTTCCTCTGATTCCTCCTCTGAACAATATTACTCCATGCTTTCCTATGAGGATTCTGATGCTGAAGAAACCATTCCTTCAGCCTCTCCTCCTGAGGATTATTCTTTTGGGGAAACCCTGCATACCATGAGGGAACATTTCCACTAGGAGAGCCAAGATTTTTCTGAATCTAAAAAAAGGCTCAGAGAATTTCTACTACTTCCTTATCACAGACCCCTTGCTATCCACCTGTTCTAAACATTGTGGACGATGTATTCTCAGAGTCCGGCCTGTCCCCAGACTCTCTACCCCCTGCACCTGCTAAGCCAGACAGATACTACAGGGTCCTAGATTCTCATAAATTCCTGTATAAAAACCCCGCTGCTGACCCAGAAACTGTATCTCAAGGTCCCAAGGGGGTTAAAGCTTCCACTGCAAAAAACCCTGTCCCCTCTGATAGGGATTCCAGGGCTCTAGACAGATGGGGGAAACAAGTATACACTTCTGCTACCCTGGCTGTAAGGGCCTTAAATTGTCAGTTTCATATGCTTAAATATCAACAATATTTAATGTCACTGCTTAAACAGAAAATGTTGACAAATACTGAATGTTCAGAGAACAAGGAATTGCAGGAATTATTGCATGCAGCTGAACAAGTGGGAAAGCATACTTTGCAATGTGGTTATGATTCACTGGAAGCCTCCTGCAGGGCCGCTGTTACAGGTTCTGCTATTAGAAGGCATGCTTGGTTAAAGGAACAAAATCTGCCTGATCATGTTAAAGCAAAATTATTAGATGCACCATTACAACATGATACTTTGTTTGGTACTAAAGCAGAAGAGGTGTTGAAAAAAATGGAGGATAAAGCAAAATCCATGCAGACAGTCAAGGATTTCTTACAGGTACAGCCGCCCAGATTTAGCAGAAACTGGCCTTCTAAAAATTGGTCCTTTCCAGTGTCAGACAGACCACAAAGAGGCAGATACAGGCATCCTAGAGGCAGAGGTCAGCCCCAAAGCTCATACAGGCCTACACAATGGGGTGCTCCTACCTCCAAAAGTGGAGAGGACAAATCACAACCTTACAGGAAACAGTCCCAATGACTTTCCTCTACCAAATCCAAGCACTTTTCTTTTGGCAGCCCCCTTAGGGGGAAAACTAGCACTTTTTTCATCAAATTGGCAAAGGATTACCAAAGACAAATGGGTCCTGAACATAGTGTTCCAAGGCTACAGGTTCCATTTCCACACTCTACCAAGGTCAAAAGGTATGTCAGACCTGCCACACAATCAATGGGCAGAGGCACAAAAACAAATTACAGCCCTCATGGACATGAGGGCCATTCAGCAAGTACCACAACAAGAGCAGGGGCAAGGATTTTACTCCAGACTTTTCCTAGTACCCAGAAAGGACAAAACCTGGGGACCAGTACTGGACCTGTCTATACTAAATACATTTCTGGAAGTTCCAAAATTCAACATGTTGACTCTACAGCAGCTACTCCCCATGCTGGGCAAGAAGGCTTGGCTTGTAACTTTGGACCTAAAAGAGGCATACCTGCATGTCCCAATCAGACAATCTTGCAGAAGATACCTCAGATTCATAGCTGGCTCAATGCATTACCAATTGTCTGCACTGCCCTTTGGCTTATCTACTGCGCCCAGGGTCTTCACAAAATGCCTGGCACCAGTAATTGCGTTTTGCAGACAAAAAGTAATTCAAATATATCCCTACTTGGACCATTGCCTAATTCAAGCAGAGAACAAAGACACTCTTCTAAAGCATCTGGCATTTGTAAAAAGATTAATAATTGGCCTAGGGTACACAGTAAATGAAAAGAAATCAAAACTAGTGCTCTCCCAAGAGATAATATTCCTGGGTGCAAGCCTAAATACAATTGCCCAGATGGCTTATCTCACGCCAGACAAACAAAAGCAACTGGCTAGTTACTTCAAGAATTTGGCAACGAAAACCCACTTATCTGCAAGGAAAATCCTGCAGGCCTTGGGTTTCATGGCATCCTGCATTCTACTAATTCCATATGCCAGACTGCATATGAGGAAACTACAATGGTATCTAAAAAGTGTTTGGACTCAGCATTGCCACAACCTGGAGACAGTGATTGCACTCATCCCCTGCCTGCAACAGGAGTTTCGATGGTGGGCAGAAGCCTGTCACCACAACAAGGGTCTGCCATTCAGTTTACCCACAGCCAGACAGACACTGACAGTGGATGCATCAGATTATGCCTGGGGAGCCCATATGGCAGGACAATGTATTCAGGGCACATGGCCTGCAAACCAGATGCATCTTCACATCAATCAAAAAGAGATGCTAGCTGTACAAAATGCCCTTACAGCTTTCAAGGACCTACTTCATCCAGGACAATTACTGATAAAGACAGACAACACTATGGTTATGTTGTACATAAACAAGCAGGGAGGTACACATTCCTACCCCCTCTGCAGACAAGCAATGACCTTATGGGACACAGCATTGGCATTTCAAGTACACCTGCAAGCATAATTCCTGCCAGGAAAAATAAATACTGTGGCAGATGAACTAAGCAGAAACCTCATGGATCCCCACAAATGGAAACTGGATCCACAAGTCTTCAGCATGATAATAAGGAAATGGGGATACCCAGACAAAAATCTATTTGCTTCCCCTCACAACTACCAATTGCAGAAATTTTGCACAAGGATTTATCACAAGCAAGCATGGAAAGTGGACACCCTATCATTCAGCTGGAAAAATCTAATAGTATATGCTTTCCCCCACTGCCTCTCCTTCGCAGGATACTCCTAAAGGTCAGACAAGAGAAGACAAACATGATACTGATTGCACCAGACTGGCCACGCCAGCATTGGTACCCAATCCTAAAGAGCTTGTCTCAAGGTCCAGCATGGATACTGCCTCAGACTTCTCACTTGCTGACCCAACAAAGCAATCAGATCCTGCACAGCCAACTCAGGACCTTAAATCTGGCTGCATGGCAGATAATGTAGCCATTCAGAACACTCCTCTTTCAAAAGCAGTTATGGATGTTATCTTGGAGGCCATTAGGCCCAGTACTAGAAAATCTTATAAAGAAAAATGGAAGAGATTCTGTGCTTGCAACCAGGAACAAGGCATTGACACGTGTGTACCAAATATCCCTCAGATTTTACAATACCTAACTGAGATGCTAAACAAAGGCCTTTCTTTCTCATCTATTAAGATTCATGCCTCTGCCATTTCAGCCCACTACAATACAGAGAACCAAGCAGGCGGATATGAAACCAGTGGTAAAAACCGGTAAAAGAAAAGCAAACTTTCAAGATTTCTTTTTTTTTTCTTTTTTTTTTTGTTTGGTTTGCTTTCCGGACATAAGGTTGCCTGCTTTTGTTTTTCAACAGTTTTCTGCTTTGGCTACTTGTTTGACAATACAGAACCACCTATCTTTTCTCATCCTTTGATAAGGCAGTACCTCAGAGGGGCCAAAAACATTAGGCCTCCAAGGAGAGCACCAATTCTGATCTGGGACCTCAATTATGTTTTGGAAAAACTCACACTACCTCCTTTCGAGCCAACATCAACAGCAGATATAAAATTCTTATCCTGGAAAACAGCTCTGCTCCTAGCAATAACCTCTGCAAGGTGAGTCTCGGAGTTACAAGTGCTCATGGCTGTGGAACCTTTCATAATTTTTCATCCAGACAGGGTTTCTCTGAGGACAAACCTTACATTTTTGCCTAAGGTGGTGTCCAGTGTGGCCCTCAACCAAACCATTCACTTGCCCACCTTTTATCCTAATCCACAGAACAAGGGTGAGAAAATTCTGCATTCTTTGGACATACATAGGCAGTTACGATTCTACTTGGACAGAACTAAAGCTTTCAGAAAGACTGAGCAACCTTTTAGTGTCCTATGCTGCAGGATCACAGGGAAAGGCTATCTCAAAACAAACTATGTCTAAATGGATAGGCCATTTCATCAGTTTCTGCTATCTTCAACATGGCAAATCAGTGCCTAAGGGTATTAGGCCTCATTCCACCAGAGCAGCAACCACTTCAGCAGCCTTCCTCAGAGGAGTACCAACCAAAGATATCTAAGAGGCTGCAACTTGGAGTTCAGTGCACACCTTCACAAAGCACTACCACTTACCTCTTTACTCTAAGTCCAGAGCAGGCTTTGCCACTGCAGTTCTGCAGGGCCTCATAGCCTCTCCTAATCCTATTTAACCCAGCCACCCTTCATCAGCTTTGGGATTCAACCCAAGAGTAATGACTGCAACAGTGAAACACGATGAACATAGTACAGTTGTGTACCTACTATAAAAGTAGATGTTCAAGTGTATTCACTGTTGCAGTCGAGGTTACCCACCCACCATCTCCCCTTTTCTTTGCTGGGACTTTTCTGCACTTCTCTATCCTATACAACCTATTTGGTGTATTTGCTTATAGAGGAAGGACATGTTATTTTTGTGCATGCATTTTAATTGGCATACTTTTTCAGCCTTCCAATTTGGGGCACCTGACATCTGGGGCAAGAAAAACTGAAGAAAATGGCATTGGCTGCATCTTTTATACCCCTGGCACACTGACATCAGGGAAGAGGCAACAGCAACCAACGCCGGACCTAGACTTTGGAATTCCGGCCAACTATGGGTAGCCTGCCAGCAGGATAACCCAAGAGTAATGACTGCAACAGTGAATACACTCGAACATCTACATTTATGGTAGGTACACAACTGTACTATTCTGATACATTCCACCTGCCAGCTATGCTAGTTCTCCTTGATTGCCTTCCTACTGCTGATCCCCTTACCACTTCCTCCCTATTTAAGCCCGAGGCTTGCCGCACTTACCCAGTGCTGAAATGTAAACAGCACTGCCATTTCCTTTCTCTTTTTCTTGTTTTTGTTTTTCTTTAAAACCCAGTGTGCGCCGTGCACACCCGTTTAGGCTATGTAAACAGTGTTGAGGGACATCTGACACACTCCCTTCTTAGCTGAGCTTAGCTAAGGGCAAACACGGGCCACAGAGCTCCAATGAGCTTACAGCAAGCATGACACACCCCCTTAAGAAGTTATCCAGCTCTTAGACTTGCACCGTTGTATTGCTGCACCTACACAATTAGGTGTAAGCTGACACTTTGGAGAAACATGTGATTCAGTATAACTCCCCTCATGTGCATACCCCATTGTGTAGATCGTTAGTTAATGCACTAAAATAGACCCTTTCCCCTTGACAACCAGTACTTCCTGGTACTGTTTGCATTCTGCATGGAATAGACTATAATGACAAAATGCAGATTTACCTTAGAATTGTTTTCCCATTTACCATTTTTTTTTTAATTTTCTGCACAATCATGTTTGGTTAAACAGCCGAGATCAGCCAAAAAAATAAAATGTTTAATTTTCATAAAGATTAAACAATTTTAATACTACTGGCCTTATATTTGGCCACTGGCATGTCTAATGTACATAATACATGCTTTTTCATGAGCTGTCATGCCTTTGTCAGTTGCATAAATGTATTCAGTTATTAACTGAATACATTTTTGCACTGACACCGTTCTAACATGGAGTCTGGACACCTTGTTGAAACACTAAATCACCTCATTTGCATGGTTTTCACCATCAAATGAGGAGATTAGCATGCTGCACGGTTTTCTGTGCTAGAACAGTATAGGGCCGCTTGTGCATGTGAAAACGGCACTATCCTGAATCGCTCAGAGGCATTTTCCGTGCAAAAGCTCCTACACTGTTCTTGCATGGCAAATAATTCTTTGTGAATCCTGTGTGTGCGTGTGTGTGTATGTGTGTGCGTGTGTGTGTGCGTGTGTGTGTGAGTGTTCATAAGTTAAAGAATTTTGGTCCATTCAAACCCAATACACTTCCCATTGTCCTACTTTAGCAGTCCTGCAGATATTAGCCACCTTAGAAGCATTTTTTGTCAGGCCTCTGCCCTATAAGCTCTGCGGTGCATGTGATAATTGTGTAACTATACTACAAATAACTAGTTAGGTAGGATTTTCTAATCCCAGTTCTGGTAAATGTGTGTTTGCGTGTATGTGTGTGTGTGTGTGTATAATATGTGTAGGTTAAAGTATTTTGTGGCCTGTCTCACCAAGTACATCACCCATTGTATACTTTACAAGGGCTGGTGATGTTCCTCACCTCAGAAGTACCTTTGGACAACCTTCACCCTATAAGATCTGTGGCACGTCCAAAAAATGTGTAACACTGTAGTAGCAATAAATAGATAGGTAGGAGTTCTAATTGCAATAAATAGATAGGTAGGAGTTCTAATCTCCATCCTGGCAAGTGTGTGTCTGTGTGCAAGAACAGTATCCTGTCTGTGGTCGGGTTGTTGTTTTCTGTGAGAACCATATACATTGGAGGGCGGGTTTTTGCCAATTTATGCTGTTGCCCACCCAGTACATGTCCCAGTGTCCACATTACAAGGCCCACAGTTGTCACCCACTGTAGAGGGAGCTGTAGATACTCTGCAGACTTATAAGCATCGTGTCATGTACAATAACTATGTGACAGTATGGAATAGATAAGATAAGCAGCACATCTAATTCTGGCATACCACTCCCCACTACGGAATCATACCATACCTCCCAACTGTACAAAATTTTGCAGAAAACCACAGTTTTGCCACATATTTTTGGTGTGTTCCACCTAAAATCTGTACTTTTCTGGCAAATAGCTGATGACTTATGTCATGAAATATTGACAAAACATTTGAGTTCAAGACTCTACATCCTTTAGAATATTCATGCTAATGCAAAACTCATTGTTTTATCAACTTTCTAAGTTTTTAAGAGCACTATTTAAAATCTCTCCCTATTTATCTCCCCATCATGTAAGGCTTTGCCCAGATTTTTGGCTGTAAGAGGTATGAATCAGACACAAACACACTCCTATATCAGTAGGTGGCCTGCAAACTGGCTCACAGATAGAACCCACATTGTGAAAGCAGTGGACTCCATGTCAGACTGCTGAACAGTCACGAGTGGAGTCCCACAGGTTGTGGACCTGGGTCCACTCATGTTTGGGGATCCACACCTCTGAGGACCAGCCCAACACAAAGGCTCCCTGGCTGATAATGTTTACAGATGGACTACAAGGTGGGTACTATTATTACCCCCCACGTGAGGTTGACATCCATCACAAAGTCCTCTCTGGGACCTATGGCAGTTGTCAGAACCCTTGACATTAGCTCAGTGCCAGATGATGTGCCGCCATACACTCTGGGTAAAACATGGTTCCCATAGAGTAATGCAGTGATGGTAGTCCAATGAACACTGATGTTGGTATAAGAGAACTGGGAACACAGGTTGACTGTGAGCTCTCTGTTGACCACCACACTGCCACTGTCTTCTGAAAGTCCTTCCGTGTGTCACTTCTCCTAAGGGTGTTGAATCCTGGAAGTAAAAGGACAGTGGTTCCTTGTACTCTCCTCTCAGTAGGCCAATCAATGTGTACTATGGCCCATTTGCCATGTACCCCACTGGACACCTGCAACAACAGGAGAGGCTACAAATGTACCTCACATGAAGATCTTAGGTATTACACACTTGCCGCATATGAACAGACTCACATAACTCCAATGAATCTCCATCTCATACTGGCTACTTATGTGCAATCTCTGCCTGACCTACACAGCCATGTCTGACCCAAACCTGTCAGGAATGCTACATCCATAGAAAATAATCTGTCTGCACAACATGCCCCAGGCACCTCAACCCCATCCTCACAATCAAAAGGACATGCTGGGGGGACAGGTTCACTACCCAGACACTGGCCACATTATGGAATAGACATCACATACATGTCATGCAGAGCACATCACTAGCTTTCTTCAAGAGGAATCTGGAGGAGTGGATGGGGAATAGAATACCCACCCTGGGAATCACTCCAGTGACTATACTCAGTAGACAAACTGGGGAGTATCGTCAGGTGGCATGATGCCAGGGTATTCCCATGGGTTAGCCTTGTAAAGTCTCCATGGCCATTTGCCTAGTTGACACCTATGCATTGGTGTGTATAGCAGTGGTTGTGAGTGTGTAGACTTGTATGTGACACTATTATGTGTACTCTTACACCTAGTACACCCACCATTGCCATACCTCACAAGGCCATGTGATGCTACTCACCTTACGGTACCTGGTAACACTCCTCACACTAGTAGTCCTGTGCCGCCTGCAATAACTGCATAATAGTAGTGTGTAACCACAACCTGATGGGTAGGGGTTCCAAACAACACTGGCAACTGTGATCCTGTGCATGCGTGTGTGAACAGTATTCTCTGTGTGTTTGGTTGACATAATATCCTCTGGAGTTGTGGGCTTTAGCAATCTGAAGTGTGTTCCACCCACTACACTTACCATTGTCCACTCTACAAGAGCTGATGTCAACCATCATAGATTTGTATACAACCCTTGAGCTCTATAAGTTGTGGGGCACATGCAATAACTGTTACACAGACCTGGGAAATGTGTGCAGATACAGCTGTACCTCGGCTATGACATGGTTGATGTGTTACCACACTGCCATACCCCTTGTTGGTGATGTCTGCAGGGCCACATCCTGCTGACACAGACACATGGAACACAAACAGAATACAGCATGTGAGAACACAGTCACTTTGTGTTACCAACAGCAATAATGCATCATGGCTGAAAAGGTACACGCACACTCAGATGTCTACCCACTACAAATGTCAAATGACAGCACCTTCCACAGCATTAAAAGCTACACTCTACTAAAGTCAACCTGTGCATCAGACCCATATTAGCATGCCCCTGCATCGATGGCATGTATGGCAGGGATGTGGCACTGGTATCATCATATGCACAGGGTGTTGTGTGAGTTTGCCAGAAGCCTAGGCTGGGCCATATGGCTGACATCATGTGTGTGTGTTTGGGGGGGGTTTCATTAAATGGGCTGTGCAGGGGTGGAGTGTGTGTGTGTGTGTGTGTGTGTGTGTGTGTGTGTGTGTGTGTGTGTGTGTGTGTGTGTGTGTGTGTGTGTGTGGAGGTGACTTGAATGATGGTGATGCATGTGTGTCTCACCAAGAGGAGAAAACGCTGAGACAAGAAAGGAGCCACTTTTGAGATTTTAAGTATTTTTCCTCTGTTTATTTGCTAAGTTTTTCAGCATAGCTGCCTATTTTGAGCATTTTCTGGCTTGTTAAACTTGATTTCTGCATTAGTAACTGTATTTAGAGCACAACCTAGAGCTGTTTACTGAATTTCCTGTTTGCACTTATTTTTAAAATAATTTTTTCTCAAAACTTGCATTTCATCTGTCTTTGGCCAAGCACTCTTGTGTGGGGTCATTTATGGCACTCTTATAACTTGTTGATACTTGTGAACCTCTGCTATCTCTGAAAAAAAAACAAAAAATATCTTGCTTTTTTCCCACTTTTCTGAGATTTAAAAAAGTTCAGTTACAGGCTTGCTGTTCTTGAACTGTTTGTAAGTTTCTTGGAGGCCATTTTTGCTTGGGCTAAAGGGAAGTCTCTGTTGATCAGTGGCAGTGAAAAATATTGAGCAGCCTGCCTGCCCCTGTGGGAGTGGTTACTGAATTGAAACTGTAGTTTTATTGGCCATTTTGGGTCAATTCCTAACTCCTTCATCTTCCTCTCTTAAAACCTGGTTGCCTCGTGGTTTTGGCATCTTTTCAGGCTTGTTGGCTGTTGGTGAAGCACCCACCAAGAGGAGAAAATGCTGAGAGAAGAAAGGAGCCACTTTTGAGATTTTAAGTATTTTTCCTCTGTTTATTTGCTAAGTTTTTCTGCATAGCCTATTTTGAGCATTTTATGGCTTGTTAAACTTGATTTCTGCATTAGTAACTGTATTTAGAGCACAACCTAGAGCTGTTTACTGAATTTCCTGTTTGCACTTATTTTTAAAATCTTTTTTTTCTCAAAACTTGCATTTTATCTGTCTTTGGCCTAGCACTCTTGTGTGGGGTCATTTACTGCACTGTTATAACTTGTTGATACTTGTGAATCTCTGCTATCTCTGAAAAAAACAAAAAAACAAAAACAAATCTTGCTTTTTCCCCACTTTTCTGAGATTTAAAAAAAGTTCAGTTACAGGCTTGCTGTTCTTGAACTCTTTGTAAGTTTCTTGGAGGCCATTTTTTGCTTGGGCTAAAGAGAAGTCTTTCTGTTGATCAATGGCAGTGAAAAACATTGAGCAGCCTGCCTGCCCCTGTGGGAGTGGTTACTGACTTGAAACTGTAGTTTTATTGGCCATTTTGGGTCAATTCCTAACTCCTTCATCTTCCTCTCTTAAAACCCTCTTTTGCGCAGTTTTGCACGTTTTTGTGCATAGCGCAACAGCGGCAGCGCCAATTGGGTTTAAACTATTCCTGCCTCCACAAAGTCTGCTCTTCACTTTTTCCTTTAGAACTGCTCTATCTCTCAATTTAAACACCATATTCTCATTCTAAGGCCCTTCACTGGTCCAATTAAGTAATCCTACAAGTTAGCACCATTAAACCATAAGCACTACTTACTCTTATACTCTACGATTACCCTGTCCTCTATTGGTCCATCTTAAATTCAGTTTCCCTATATTACTCTAGCATGTCCAAAGGTCAGTCAATGGTTTCCTCCAGTCCAGCTGGTGAATCTGGGAATTTTGAGGCAATGTTACAACTGTCTCATGTACACGGACAACCCTCTCCTCCTCCAAACAGGTTCAAATATGTGTGAGAGATGCAATTATTTAGCCAAACTGAGGCTGAGCTCTCATCTCAAAACTGGTGTAACCAGTCAGGAGGAGAAGGTAACCTCACACAACACAATTCCAGTATCACATAGGCCCACCACATCAGCAAAACAAACACATAAATACACAAAACATACTGAGGCTCTAAATAAAAATCTACCTAAGCAACAGAGACCTCCAAAGCAGACATCCAAGCAAACGCTACCTCAAAACAAAACACGACAACACATAGCCCACAAAGTCAGTGTGCTACAGCCACAGCCTTTAAGGCTGAATAACACACCTGATACTCTTGTAATAGGTGACTCTATTGTCAGACACACTGACGTCCCGCTCACCAGGCTGAATAAAGAGAAGGTCATGGTGAGCTGCCTGTCAGGTGCTAGGATCCGCCACATAACGCAAGCACTCAGGTCACTCCAAAGCAAATACAAATATGACTCAGTCATTGTACATGCTGGTGTGAATGAGCTGAGATGTACCTCCCTGGACTACATGAAAAGAGACATAGAGGAGCTCTCTGATCATGTAGCCCAGGCTGGTATGACTCTGACCTTGAGCAGCATCTTACCCTCACCTAGAATGATGCCACAGTACAAAGACAAAATGTTCGATTTTAACAATCGGCTAAAATGTTGGTGTCATTCAAAGGGGATCCAGTGTCTGTCAGCCTGGGATGACATGCTCGACAAGCCACGTTGCTTCACTAGGGACGGCTTGCACCTGTCACCACTGGGATTTCGGATATTGGCAAAGGCTCTTGCCACCCCCATAGTGCCTTTTTTAGGCAAGGCTCAAAAGTCAAACCCATCCCCATAGACAGCACAAGGAACAAGAAACTAAGGGTAATGCTGCTTAACGCCAGAAGTCTTAACCTCAAGATGCACGCATCAAGCTCTCCTCAGTATGGAGAACATCGATATCTGTGCAGTGACAGAAACCTGGTTCAAGGCTCCAGAGAGCACCCCAGCACTACCAGGCTATACCTCATATCATGCTTTTCGACCCCAAAACCCAGACCGAACCACAAAAGGAGGGGGAGTTTCCATATTTATCAAGGATATCCACACCTCCAGGTTAGTGGCATTGCACGAAGTATCAGAGACCATCCATGTGCAACTAACAGTGGGCAAGACTGCTTTTCAGTTTATAGCATCCTACAGACCACCCTCTCAAAGTCAGGAATCCCACTCGGGTTTCCTGAAAACATTGGAGAACATGAAGATCTCTCCGAACACCATTATATTGGGTGACTTCAACTACCCAAACATTGACTGGGAGCACTACTCAAGCCCCAGCACCTTAGCCCAAAGGTTCCTGGAAATTATAAACTCAAATGCTATGGAACAACTAGTCACCACTCCCACAAGAGGGGACAACATACTGGACCTTATCATTACCAACATGGGGACTCTATGCTCCACACCAGAAATATATCCCTCACTGGTAAGATCAGACCATAAATTAATTTCACTGGATGTCCACATCCCGACCCCACACCCAGCCCAGAAAACCACAGTGAAAAACTTCTCAAAAGCGAACTTCTCACTTCTCAAAACTGAAGTGGAATCCTTCAAGGCCCCAGGGCCAGTGGAAACTACGGCCCAAACTGCAGAATCCTATATAAACGCATTCTACGGACATCTCCAGGAATGCATGGATCATGCTATCCCAAACAAAGCCAAGACCCAATCATCCAAAGGCAGGCGTCCAGTCTGGTGGACCCCTGCCATAAATAAACTGTACAACAGAAGGAGGAAGCTACTACATGATAGAGCAAAATCCCTAATAGGGAAGGCATCTCTGATCAGTACTAGCAAAAAATTTCGATCCCTCATAAAATCCTCCAAGGCCAGCTTCGAGAGACAACTTGCACAGGACACCAAAGACAATCATAAGGCTTTTTTCAGTTATGTTAGGAACCTGGGATGCAACTCCCAGACTTGTTCTGAGTTGATTCTAAATGACAAAAAATACACTGAACCCACAGACATCGCCAATATCCTGGCAGACAGGTTCAGTGCAAACTTCTCCACCCCCCCCCAAAAAGGCAAGTATCTAGCCCGGCGGAGGGCTGCCTCCCAAACATCTCTGATGCTCAGGTGAAGGCTGCCCTCTCCAAAGAAAAAAACACTGCTTCCATGGGACCAGATGGCGTCCCAGGTTGCGTCCTACATGAACTCCAAGAGGAACTAATCCCTCAAATAAAACAGCTATACAATCTCAGCCTCACTACAGGATATGTGCCCTCAGAATGGCGTACAGCAACAGTGGTCCCACTCCACAAAGGTGGAGCCTCTAGGGACCCTGGAAACTATCGCCCCATAAGCCTGACTAGCTTAGTCTGCAAGGCTATGGGGAGGATCATCATGGAGCTCATAAACAAAGACATTGGGGACCTATAGACACTAGATCCTACCCGGTTCGGCTTTGTCAAGGGCAGGTCCTGCCTTTTGAACCTGGTTGACTTCTTCGAAACAGTCACCAAAGCCATAGATGAAGGGAAGGTAGTCCACAAAGCCTATCTGGACCTTGCAAAGGCATTTGACACAATGCCCCACTCGGGCATCATAGATAAGCTATCCAGCTTAAATATAAACCCCTATGTCACAAGATGGGTCACAAACTGGCTCAAAGACAGAACCCACAGAGTGAGAGTTGCTGGATCCATGTCAGACTCGAAACCGGTCACAAGTGGCATCCCACAGGGTTCTGTCCTAGGACCACTCTTGTTCGGTATATACTTTTCCGAGGTACAGGCAAACGTGGAAGGACTATTGCTCACCAAGTTTGCAGACGACTGCAAACTGGGTGCCATAATCGACTCTCCAGCTGACACAAATATCCTTCAAAAAGGTCTCACAGAGACAGATAACTGGTGCCAGCGCCATGGTTTAAAGCTAAATGCCAAAAAATGTATAGTCATACCCTTTGGCAAAAACAATGTGCCCACAAATTACCACATAGGCAGAAACCCATTAAGTACAGAGAAAGTTATTAGGACCTGGGGACCCAAGTTGATAGCAATCTCTCCTTTGAAAACCATCCAATTGGCCCCAAA
>NC_056744.1:303707411-303723529 GCF_019279795.1 Protopterus annectens
TTTTTTTTGGTGATCCTTTTCGGTTTTTTTGTAAATTTTGGTGAACTTTTTTTGGGGAAGGGCGTTTTTTTGGTGATCCTTTTCTTTTTGTTTTTCTTGGGTGAACATTTTTTTTGTGGAATCTTTTTTGGTGATCCCCTTTTTTTTTTTGAACTGGTTTTTTTGGCTGGCTTTTTTTTTTGGGTGATCCGTTTTCTTTTTTTTTTGTGGAACGGTTTTTTTAAAGGGGTTTTTGTTTTTTGTGGTGTTTTTTTAAATTTTTTTTTGGCTCTTTTTTTTGGTGATCTTTTGTTTTTTTATTTTTGTGGAACTGGCGTTGTTTTTTGGCTGATGCCGCTTTTCGTTGTTTGTGATTCTTTGCGGTGATAGCTGGATTAAAATCTTTTGTGGAACTGGCGTTGTTTTTGGCTGATGCCGCTTTTCGTTGTTTGTGATTCTTTGGCGGTGATAGCTGGATTAAAATCTTTTGTGGAACTGGCGTTGTTTTTGGCTGATGCCGCTTTTCGTTGTTTGTGATTCTTGCGGTGATAGCTGGATTAAAATCTTTTGTGGAACTGGCGTTGTTTTTGGCTGATGCCATTTTCTTTTCGTTGTTTGTGATTCTTGCGGTGATAGCTGGATTAAAATCTTTTGTGGAACTGGCATTATTTTTGGCTGATGCCGTTTTCTTTTCGTTGTTTGTGATTCTTGCAGTGATAGCTGGATTAAAATCTTTTGTGGAACTGGCGTTGTTTTTGGCTGATGCCGCTTTCTTTTCGTTGTTTGTGATTCTTGGCGGTGATAGCTGGATTAAAATCTTTTGTGGAACTGGCGTTGTTTTGGCTGATGCCGCTTTCTTTTCGTTGTTTGTGATTCTTGCGGTGATAGCTGGATTAAAATCTTTTGTGGAACTGGCGCTGTTTTTGGCTGATGCCGCTTTTCGCTGTTTGTGATTCTTGCGGTGATAGCTGGATTAAAATCTTTTGTGGAACTGGCGCTTGCTTTTTTGGCTGATGCCGCTTTTCTCTTTCATTGTTTGTGATTCTTGCGATAGCTGGATTAAAATCTTTTGTGGAACTGGCGTTGTTTTTGGCTGATGCCGCTTTTCTTTTCGTTGTTTGTGATTCTTGCGGTGATAGCTGGATTAAAATCTTTTGTGGAACTGGCGTTGTTTTTGGCTGATGCCGCTTTCTTTCGTTGTTTGTGATTCTTGTGGTGATAGCTGGATTAAAATCTTTTGTGGAACTGGCGTTGTTTTTGGCTGATGCCGCTTTTTCGTTGTTTGTGATTCTTTTGGCGGTGATAGCTGGATTAAAATGTTTTGTGGAACTGGCGTTGTTTTTTGGCTGATGCCGCTTTCTTTTCGTTGTTTGTGATTCTTGCGGTGATAGCTGGATTAAAATCTTTTGTGGAACTGGCGTTGTTTTGGCTGATGCCGCTTTTCGTTGTTTGTGATTCTTGCGGTGATAGCTGGATTAAAATCTTTTGTGGAACTGGCGTTGTTTTTGGCTGATGCCGTTTTCTTTTCGTTGTTTGTGATTCTTGCGTGACAGCTGGATTAAAATCTTTGTGGAACTGGCGTTGTTTTTGGCTGATGCCGCTTTTCGTTGTTTGTGATTCTTGGCGGTGATAGCTGGATTAAAATCTTTTGTGGAACTGGCGTTGTTTTTGGCTGATGCCATTTTCTTTTCGTTGTTTGTGATTCTGCGGTGATAGCTGGATTAAAATCTTTTGTGGAACTGGCGTTGTTTTTGGCTGATGCCGCTTTTCGTTGTTTGTGATTCTTGCGGTGATAGCTGGATTAAAATCTTTTGTGGAATTGGCGTTGTTTTTTGGCTGATACCGTTTTCTTTTCATTGTTTGTGATTCTTGCGGTGATAGCTGGATTAAAATCTTTTGTGGAACTGGCGTTGTTTTTTGGCTGATGCCGTTTTCTTTTCGTTGTTTGTGATTCTTGCGGTGATAGCTGGATTAAAATCTTTTGTGGAACTGGCGTTGTTTTTTGGCTGATGCTGTTTTCTTTTCGTTGTTTGTGATTCTTGCGGTGATAGCTGGATTAAAATCTTTTGTGGAACTGGTGTTGTTTTTTGGCTGATGCCGTTTTCTTTTCATTGTTTGTGATTCTTGCGGTGATAGCTGGATTAAAATCTTTTGTGGAACTGGCGTTGTTTTTTGGCTGATGCTGTTTTCTTTTCGTTGTTTGTGATTCTTGCGGTGATAGCTGGATTAAAATCTTTTGTGGAACTGGCGTTGTTTTTTGGCTGATGCCGTTTTCTTTTCGTTGTTTGTGATTCTTGCGGTGATAGCTGGATTAAAATCTTTTGTGGAACTGGCGTTGTTTTTGGCTGATGCCGCTTTTCGTTGTTTGTGATTCTTGCGGTGATAGCTGGATTAAAATCTTTTGTGGAACTGGCGTTGTTTTTTGGCTGATGCTGTTTTCTTTTCGTTGTTTGTGATTCTTGCGGTGATAGCTGGATTAAAATCTTTTGTGGAACTGGCATTGTTTTTGGCTGATGCCGTTTTCTTTTCGTTGTTTGTGATTCTTGCGGTGATAGCTGGATTAAAATCTTTTGTGGAACTGGCGTTGTTTTTTGGCTGATGCCGTTTTCTTTTCGTTGTTTGTGATTCTTGCGGTGATAGCTGGATTAAAATCTTTTGTGGAAATGGCGTTGTTTTGGCTGATGCCGCTTTTCGTTGTTTGTGATTCTTGCGGTGATAGCTGGATTAAAATCTTTTGTGGAACTGGCGTTGTTTTTTGGCTGATGCCGTTTTCTTTTCGTTGTTTGTGATACTTCAAGGCTCCACTGGATATGTAAAGGCAGTGGAACAGTGACTTGAGCATCCCAAACACATGCTCTATAATGATCCTGGTTTTTGCGTGTGCCTCATTATGGAGTTCTTGTTCAGATGTGTGTGCATTTCTGATGGGTGTCATCAGCCATGGCTCCAGTGCGTAGCCAGCATCCCCCACTAGGTGGCCATATGGGATGTCCCCCCTGGCAAACCCATGATACTGCTGTGAACAATGCCAGATGTGGGAGTAGTGGTAGCATCCAGGGCTACCAGCACACACATTCATGATAATGTCCTGGGTATCGCACATGACCTGGCAGTTGATGGAGGGGAAGCCCTTACGGTTTATGTAGACCCTACCCTGCTCACCGGGTGGTGCTTTGATGTGCATGTGCATACAGTCTGTAGCACCCACTACCTCAGGGTATTCTGCTATATGGTGGAAGAGACGCATATTGCTGGTCAATGCCTCATAGGTGCTGAGGAAATATATGTGCTCACTGGCATGTGCTGACATGGCATTCAGGAACTGATGCAGTATCCTGGATGCTGATGGCTGTGAGACCCCCCATGATATCCCCAGTTGGTCTTTGGAAGGTACCTGTGGCTAGTATTCTTAAGGCTACACATACCTTGGTATCCAATGGGATAGATTCCCCTCTGTTGGTTCTGTGTGTGAGGCCGGGCCGGTACAGCTCGATGATTTGCTGTAGAATGTCCCTGTCCACCCTATATGGCTCCACTATCTCCAGCTAATGTAGCCCCTGGTAGGTTACCTTCGGTCTGTACACTCTACTCCTCCTCCTCACTGTGGGCTGGTTGTCAGCATTCTCCTCCTCACCGCCCTCAGTCTCTAGCACATATTAATGTAGTAAAGCAGCAACAGCCTCTAACAGTTTGTTTGGCCAGTTAAAAATCCCCTGTCTGTGTACACCGGTGGTGTAGAGTTTGTGGGAAAAAAACAGTCTGAAAGGTGTTTGCATAGTTTATAGTAGTGTGCTGGGCTGCTGCCTGTGTAACTGGCTGATTCTGATACATTCCACCTGCCAGCTATGCTAGTTCTCCTCGATTGCCTTCCTACTGCTGATCCCCTTCCCACTTCCTCCCTATTTAAGCCCAAGGCTTGCCATGCTTACCCAGTGCTGAAATGTAAACAGTGCTGCCATTTCTTTTCTCTTTTTCTTGTTTTTGTTTTTCTTTAAAACCCAGTGTGCGCCGTGCACACCCATTTAGGCTACATAAACAGTGTTCAGGGACATCTGACACACTCCCTTGTTAGCTGTGCTTAGCTAAGGGCAAACATGGGCCACAGAGCTCCAATGAGCTTAGAGCAAGCATGACACACCCCCTTAAGAAGTTATCCAGCTCTTAGACTTGCATTGTTGTATTGCTGCACCTACACAATTAGGTGCAAGCTGACACTTTGGAGAAATATGTGATTCAGTATAACTCCCCTCATTTGCATATCCCATTGTGTAGGTCATTAGTTAATGCACTAAAACGGACCCTTTCCCCTTGACAACCAGTACTTCCTGGTATTGTCTGCATTCTGCATGCATAGACTATAATGACAAAATGCAGATTTACCTTAGAATTGTTTTCCCATTTTTTTTTAATTTTCTGCACAATCATGTTTGCTTAAACAGCCGAGATCAGCCAAAAAAATAAAATGTTTAATTTTCATAAAGATTAAACAATTTTAATACTACTGGCCTTATATTTGGCCACTGGCATGTCTAATGCTTTTTCATGACCTGTCATGCCTTTGTCAGTTGCATAAATGTATTTAGTTATTAACTGAATACATTTCTGCACTGACACCGTTCTAACATGGAGTCTGGGCACCTTGGTGAATTGCTAAATCACCTCATTTGCATGGTTTTCACCATCAAATGAGGAGATTAGCATGCTGCATGGTTTTCTGTGTTAGAACAGTGTAGGGGTGCTTGTGCATGTGAAAACGGCACTATCCTAAATCGCTCAGTGGCATTTTCTGTGCAAAACCTCCTACACTGTTCTTGCATGGCAAACAATGCTTTGTGAATCCTGTGTGTGTGTGTGTTCATAAGTTAAAGAATTTTGGTCCATTCAAACCCAGTACACTTCCCATTGTCCTACTTTAGCAGTCCAGCAGATATCAGCCACCTTAGAAGCATTTTTTTCAGGCCTCTGCCCTATAAGCTCTGTGGTGCATGCGATAACTGCGTAAATCTATACTACAAATAACTAGTTAGGTAGGATTTTCTAATCCCACTTCTGGTAAATGTGTGTTTGCATGTATGTGTGTGTGTGTATATGTGTAGGTTAAAGTATTTTGTGGCCTGTCCCACCAAGTACATCACCCATTGTATACTTTACAAGGACTGGTGATGTTCCTCACCTTAGAAGTACCTTTGGACAACCTTCACCCTATAAGATATGTGGAGCATCCAATAAATGCATAACAATGTAGTAGCAATAAATAGATAGGTAGGAGTTCTAATAGCAATAAATAGATAGGTAGGAGTTCTAATCTCCATCCTGGCAAGTGTGTATCTGTGTGCAAGAACAGTATCCTGTCTGTGGGTGGGTTGTTGCTTTGTGTGAGAGCCATATACATTGGAGGGCGGGTTTTTGCCAATGTATGCTGTTGCCCACCCAGTACATGTCCCAGTGTCCACATTACAAGGCCCAGAGTTGTCATCCACTGTAGAGGGAGCTGTAGATACTCTGCATCCCTATAAGCATCGTGTCATGTACAATAACTGTGACAGTATGGAATAGATTAGATAAGCAGCACATCTAATTCTGGCATACCACTCCCCACTATGGAATCATATCATACCTCCCAACTGTACAAAATTTTGCAGAAAGTCCACAGTTTTGCCACATATTTTTGGTGTGTTCCACCTAAAATCTGTACTTTTCTGGCAAACAGCTGATGACTGATGTCATGAAATATTGACGAAACTTTTGAGTTCAAGACTCTACATCCTTTAGAATATTCATGCTAATGCAAAACTCATTATTCTATCAACTTTCTAAGTTTATAAGAGCACTATTTAAAATCTCTCCCTATTTATCTCCCCATCATGTAAGGCTTTGTCCAGATTTTTGGTTCTAAGAGGTATGAATCAGACACAAACACACTCCTATATCAGTAGGTGGCCTGCAAACTGGCTCACAGATAGAACCCACAGTGTGAAAGCAGTGGACTCCATGTCAGACTGCTGAACAGTCACGAGTGGAGTCCCACAGGTTGTGGACCTGGGTCCACTCATGTTTGGGGATCCACACCTCTGAGGACCAGCCCAACACAAAGGTGCCCTGGCTGATAATGTTTACAGATGACTACAAGGTGGGTGCTATTATTACCCCCCATGTGAGGTTGACATCCTTCACAAAGTCCTCTCTGGGACCTATGGCAGTTGTCGGAACCCTTGACATTAGCTCAGTGCCAGATGATGTGCCGCCATACACTCTGGGTACAACATGGTTCCCATAGAGTAATACACTGATGATAGTCCAATGAACACTGATGTTGGTATAAAAGAGAACTGGGAACACAGGTTGACTGTGAGCTCTCTGTGCCACTGTCTTCCAAAAGTCCTTCCATGTGTCACTTCTCCTAAGGGTGTTGAATCCTGGAAGTAAAAGGACAGTGGTTCCCTGTACTCTCCTCTCAGTAGGCCAATCAATATGTACTATGGCCCATTTCCCATGTACCCCACTGGACACCTGCAACAACAGGAGAGGCTACAAATGTACCTCACATGAGGATCTTAGGTATTACACACTTGCCGCATATGAACAGACTCCCATAATTCCAATGAATCTCCGTCTCATACTGGCTACTTAGGTGCAATCTCTGTCTGACCTACACAGCCATGTCTGACCCAAACCTTTCAGGAATGCTACATCCGTAGAAAATAATCTGTCCACACAACATGCCCCAGATACCTCAACCCCATCCTTACAATCAAAAGGACATGCTGGGGGGCCAGGTTCACAACCCAGAGACTGGCCACGTTCTGGATTAGACATCACATACATGTCATGCAGAGCACATCACTAGCTTTCTTCAAGAGGAACCTGGAGGAGTGGATGGGGAACAGAATACCCACCCTGGGAATCACTCCAGTGACTATACTCAGTAGACAAACTGGAGAGTATCGTCAGGTGGCATCATGCCAGGGTATTCCCATGGGTTAACCTTGTAAAGCCTCCATGGCCATTTGCCTAGTAGACACCTATGAAGATGTGAACATATGGATCTCAGTACTGTCAAATATGTGTGCATTGATTTGTATAGCAGTGGTTGTGAGTGTGTAGACTTGTATGTGACACTATTATGTGTACTCTTACACCTAGTACACCCACCATTGCCATACATTACAAGGCCACATGATGCTACTCACCTTACCGGTACCTGGTAACACTCCTCACACTAGTAGTCCTTTGCCGCCTGCAATAACTGCATAATAGTAGTGTGTAACCACAACCTGGTGGGTAGGGGTTCCAAACAACACTGGCAACTGTGATCCTGTGCGTGCGTGTGTGTGTGTGTGAACAGTATTCTCTGTGTGTTTGGTCAACAATATCCTCTGGAGTTGTGGGCTTTAGCAATCTGAAGTGTGTTCCACCCACTACACTTACCATTGTCCACTCTACAAGAGCTGATGTCAACCATCATAGACTTGTATACAACCGTTGAGCTCTATAAGTTGTGGGGCACATGCAATAACTGTTACACAGACCTGGGAAATGTGTGCATATACAGCTGTACCTCGGCTATGACATGGTCGATGTGTTACCACACTGCCATACCTATTGTTGGTGATGTATGAGGGCCACATCCTGCTGACACAGACACATGGAACACAAACAGAATACAGCATGTGGGAACACAGTCACTTCATGTTACCAACAGCAATAATGCATCATTTTATTTTATTTATTTATTTTACATTTGTTGACCGGGATAGTCCGACTGGATGCATGTCCATTTTCAGCGGAGGCCCGGGGAGAAAAGCTCCAAGGGTAAGCAGATACAGCATTACATAATACCAGCATTACATATTACAAACAGACTATTTACAGAGATTACATAAGTAAGCAAGTTAAACAAGTTCCACAGGTTACAGTTAATGCTGAGCACAAGTTAGGATTAAATTAAATTACACAGTAAACTGGTTAACAGATATTTACACATTCTAGAGAGAGTTAGCCAGGCTTGATACACTGACATAGCCAGTTAAGTGACAGATGTTGTTTGAGTCTAGTTTTAAATTGACCTAAGGTGGAAAGTAAGGTAATATCAGCTGGAAGAGAGTTCCAGGATCTACTTACAGAGTTTGCAAAGAGAGAATCACTGGCTTTGTTATTAATTTTGCTAGTCTGAATTAGTAGTTTGTTAGAGGATCGAAGCGGTCTAGGATTGTTATAGGGGGTGATAATATTTTTAAGTGCAGGAGTATTGTCCGGATTATAGAGGATTTTATAGGCCATAATTAGTTGGTTATACTGGATTAGGCTGGGTAGTTCAAGCCACCAAAGCTGATTTAGATTGATGCAATGATGTGTCCTAAAAGGCAGCCCAGTGGCAAACCTGGCAATGTGGTTGTAGCAAATTGAGAGTTTGTTAAGGACAGTCTTGTTTAAATTCGAGAGTAGAGGGGATGCATACAGAAGGGTTGAAAGAAGATGAGATCGAGCTATGGCAATTTTAGCTGGAGGGTTAGGAAGGCTTTTATTCTGTAAAGTGACCCTATTTTTTATTGATGGTTTTGATAGTTTGGTTAACATGTAGGTCAAATTTTAGATTGTCTATGATGGCACCTGATAGTTTTGTAGATGGGTCAGGGGAGATTATTGTGCCATCATTTGATTTTATGGTAAAGGTGAAAGCGGTAGACCTACGTGTTGGTGAAAATAACAGCATTTTAGTTTTTTTGGGATTTAGGATCAGACTATGTTCAGAAAGCCAGTTTTCTATTATATTAAAGGTGGTCTGGGTAGCTGACCATAACTCTACTGGAGATGTGGCTGAGCAAATCAGAGTAGAGTCATCAGCATATTGAATACAGCTGACTTTTGGGATGACAGTATAAAGGTTGTTAATGAAGATGGAGAACAGCAAGGGCCCTAGTATAGAGCCTTGTGGTACTCCAAGGATGTTGGGTAGAAGGTTAGAGAGCTTGTACTGCCAGAGGACAGCCTGCTGTTGACCATTCAGGTAGGACTGAAACCATTGGAGGGCTCCAGTATCTAGACAGAATGTTTGCAGGGTGTGGATTAAAAGTTGGTGATCAACCATATCGAATGCCTTGGAAAGATCCAAAAAGAGGGCTGAGGATATATAATTATTGTTGCGATTATGGTTTATGGTGTTAGTAAAGGCTAGGAGGGCTGAAGTAGTGCTGTGATGAGGACGGAAGCCATGCTGAGTGTCTGCCATAAGGCGATTTTGGATTAGGTGGTGCATGAGTTGTCTATGAATACATTTTTCCATAATCTTTGCAAGTGGAGAGAGTATAGCTATTGGCCTATAATTGGAGAATTCAGTAGAGCTGCCTCCTTTGTGAAGTGGGATTACATAGGATATTTTCCAGATGGTGGGAATTTTAGCTTCTACAATGGTTCGATTGATTAGTATTGAGGCGGGGTAAGCAATAGCATCAGCTGATTTTTGTAGGTACTTGGCAGGGAGTTGATCAGCAGAAAGTGTAGTGGGTTTTAATTTTTTGATCAAGGTACGGATAAGTGAAGTGGCAACTGGTTGGAAGCTGAACACAAGTAGGTTTCTAGGGGTGCTACTTTCAGGACCAGTGGAGCTAGGACGTATGGCTAGCTAGGGCTTGAATTGTCTCAGTAAAGAATTGGTTAAAACTATCAGAACCATCTTCAGGGGTTTTATCAATAGTAGTAGCAGGGATTAGAGTTGAAGTTTGTCCAGGATGTAGTAGATTATTTAAATCTGCCCAAACCCTCAGAAGGTTTGGGCAGATTATTTAAATCTGCCCAAACCTTCTGAGGGTTATTTTGATTTACTGTCTGTAAATTACAGTAGTATTGTTTTTGTCTTGTAAAATTGATTTTTTTTGGTTTCGTTCCTGGATTGCCTGTATTTAATGTGATCTTGAGGGTCTTTAGAAGAACGCCATAAAGCCCATGCTTTGTTTCTAAGGGTAATTTTGAGTTTAGACTCTGTAGAAAGCCATGGTGCAGTTTTTGCATTGGTTCTCTTTGAACGAACAGGTGCATGCAAATCAAGGATATCAAGGAATTTGTTGTTAAAGTATGCTACTGCTTCCTCTAAGGGTAGGTGTTTTAGAATAGACCAATTACATGAGTTAGTTCTTGTTGGAATTTAGCAGGGTCAAAGTTTTTATTGTTTCTAACCTTTCTGAGTAAGGGTTGTTGGGAATTAATGGTTTTGTGCTTAATTACATATGTGAGAAGGTGATCGCTTAGGCCATTAAGGAGGGTACCAGAGGTGTACAGTTGGGGGTTACTGTTTATGAGTACCCAGTCAAGTACACTTTCTTTTTGGTTGGGTTTACCTATCCTGGTAGGGGTGGATATGATTTGTGTAAATGCATGCAGGTTAATATGGGTGGTTGGGGATTCTGAGGAACAGGTGCCCCAGTCTATTTTAAAGTCTCCAAGTAGTAGGGTTTCTTGGGGTAGTGACATGATAGCCAGTGCAGGATATCTTCAAATGTAGATATATTGTTACCTGGGGGAATGTACATACAGATGATATTAATGCATTTATTTTTATTAAGTTGCAATTTGGTGGCAAGAATCTCTGAATTATTAATCTGAGGAGGTTGTATTACATCTATGGTGACATTCAACTCAGATTTATAGAGTACAGCTACCCCACCCCCTTCCTTGAAGCACGATCCAGCCTGTGTATGTTGTACCCAGGTGGTAACACTTCATTGTCTTTAGTGCTAGGTTTTAACCAGGTTTCAGATAAACAGAGAATCTCAGGGGAGTGGACATCAAGAAGTGCATGCAATTCATGTACCTTGTTATTAATGCTTCTAATATTGAGATGACAGACTAGGAGAGAGTTAGTTGGCCTATTAATTGTAGGTTTGTAGCTTAGATTACAAGTAGAGGGAGTATGTGTATCTGAAGTGAGTGGGCCAGGGTTGGGGTGAATATCACCACCAAGTATTAGGTTGAGTCTATACTTGGTGATGAACTTCAGGAATTTGTTTATTAGTTTGTGGTAGTGTTTGGATCTAGAGCTAATGTGCCTGGGGTTGAGATGTTGATAGACTGAACAAGATGTTGGATAGGATCTGGTACTGTAAGTATGGTTGAAGGTGGAAGGATTTACAGCTGGGGTGATAGTATGGCCTTTTGGGACCTGAAATCCTGTGAGAAACTGGTTTTCATAAAAGGTAAGGAGGTATGGTGTGAACAAGAGGGGTAGTAAAGAGGAGTATATCACTATCTGTGATTCAGCTAGTAAGTTAAGGAACTGTTTTACCTGGTGATGCAACACCAGAAGATAAAGTGGTGAGGTAAAGGTACTGGAAGGGGGATGGGAGAATGCCAGATGAAAGCTAATAGGTGCTATTAAAATGCAGGTAGTAGAATGGGATGTGTGGAATTATCACAGATGAAAGCAGATAGGATCTAGAAAGTGGGGGAGTGGCTATAGTAGTATAAATTTAGAGGTACTGGGGTGGGAGGAATTGGGGGCAGGAGGGGAGAAGAGAGCCAGTGAAGGGCTATTGCAGTTTATAAGGTTTCCTAAGGTGTCCTAAAGCTATAAGGTAAGTATTACAGCTCTTAATGTAAGAGTCAATTTACTTCAGTTACAGGGGAAGGAGGCAACCACTCAAGTAGAAACAAAGAGCCCTATGGCTGACCAATATGGTGACCTGCTTAATTACAAAGCACTGTAACTGAAAGCTTAACAAATGCTTTTGCATGTCTGAAAAGGTACACTCACACTCAGATGTCTACCCATTACAAATGTCAAATGACAGCACCTTCCACAGCATTAAATAGCTACACTCTACTAAAGTCAACCTATGCATCAGACCCATATTAGCATGCCCCTGCATTGATGGTATGTATGGGAGGGATGTGGCATTGGTATCATCATATGCACAGGGTGTTGTGTGAGTTTGACAGAAGCCTAGGCTGGGCCATATGGCTGACATTATGTGTGTGTGTGTTTGGGGGGTGTTCATTAAATGGGCTGTGCAGGGGTGGAGTGTGTGTGTGTGTGTGTGTGTGTGTGTGTGTGTGTGTGTGTGTGTGTGTGTGTGTGTGTGTGTGTGGAGGTGACTTGAGTGATGGTGATGCGTGTGTGTTTGCATGCACACATTCACGCCATGTAGGCGCCCTATACAGGGGTATTTTGGACAGCTGTGGGCTGTACATGGCAGGGTGTATGGTTCACTGTCTCCGGCCATAAACACTGGAACTGGGCCTGCCAGTGTCTCACTGGCACCACCAGGGCTGAGTCCAGATGCAGTACTGCTCACTAATGGTGACTGCTGCCTGCTGGATCTGCATCCCTGCTGGGACTGGCCAGGACTACGTGCCCATTGCCTGCTACGTTGTGACGTGGACAGCACACACCCTTCAGTAGTGCCGGTGGTACTGCCACTATAGGAACGTGATGGTACATGGCCACATAGACACTCAGCTGATCGTGGTGCTGCCCTATATCCACGTGGCTGCTGGCCATCGTCCACTAAATGCTCAAGCACAGATATTCCATGGTGTACAAATGTCACAGTCTCCCCCACCTTCTATCCATATCTGCATACTGGCCACAGTTTGGACTCTTATATTTGGTGTCTTACACATTTTATGTCTTTGTCAATTCAGTAGCATACTCTGAGGATTGCAGTCAGTAAATGATAACATCCATTTGTGTTTCTGACTTCATATCCCTCAGAACGGATATGTCACAACACACTCTGTTACACCAGCAACTTTCTCAGTTTATAAGAGCAATATGTCAATAATGCCCCTGTGTTTGGGCCTCTGTCCCCCTAGTATGTCCAGCTTTGTCCAGATGTCATGGAGTAAGAGGTGGATAGGTAAGGTATATCATTATTTAGCGACTTCATTCCTGATATCATTCCAGTAATGTATCCGAATGACAACCATGTTATGTGTAAGAGGCCTTATGTACAAGGACAAAGCCTGCACAAGCCTGAAAGCACAACCCTGGGACACAGGTTGGAGGGTAATTTAAGGTGTTTGCCACAAATGCAACAAATAAGGTTAAGGAAGTCTCATTAAGGGATACTCGTTAGGCTTAAAATGGCTTGCAAGGGCAGTTAGCCTAGTACTAATCTATGAACCTATGAACCTAACATTCTGTGGTATTCTGTACAGTTGGGAGGTCTGTGTATTTCTGGCAACTGTTGACAGACTGTCAGGATTGTGTAGCAGTGTATTGTGAATATGTTAGTTGGCCTGTGTGTGTGTGTGGGGGGGGTAGATGTAAGTGTTACGGTTCCTTTTCTGTCTTTGTATGCTGCCCCAGTTTCTGATGCTCTATCAGCTGTATATGTTTGTAGAGGAGGACTAAGACATGTCCCATACCATGGTCAGGCATCATACTACACTGTGAATTGGACCAGTACATGTAGGGGTAGTGTGTGAGTGGTAAACATGCTGATGGTTTTAGGCAAGGCTTCCATCTTAGAATGGTTAATGTAAGATACACACAAGCGCTTTCACAAATTTGCTTCTTCAGGTTGAAGAAGCAAATTTGTGAAAACGCTTGTGTGTATCTTATATTAAACTTTCTAAGCTGGAAGCCTTGCCCGAGTCCTTCTGTTTACTTTTGACTGTTGGAGCTTTGTTTTTTCTTGACAAAGGCACCTGGATTACAGTAGTGTTTGCATTTTTTTCACTATGCTGAAGGTTTTGTTCACACAGTCCTTATATTGTACTGTTCATTTGGCATACCAGTATGTGACTGTGGTAGACTTGGTTTTGTGTATGCACTTTCACACTGGTGTCTGCTTTTCAGTGCTGTTACATCCCTGTAGTGCCTGATACCTTTACAAATACATGTGTAATTCCCCATACAGGATTTGAGTTACTGTTGTGTCAGTCTGACTGTAGTTTAGACAGTGCTTGGTAACATGCCTAGCAGCTCAGTGCAGTGTCCCCACTGTGATGTTATGTCCAGATATTTGTGGTATGTACTGTTGCCTGGCTCCCATACATTTGTGAATTTCTGACACATCAGTGGGATGATGTGAGGATTTAAGTCACTAACTAGTGGGAACTAATTTTTTTTTGACTTGTGCTACATCAGTCAATATATGTTAGAACAGAAAGTAGGGTGTTACTGCAGCAACATGCCTAGCAGCTCAGTGCAGTGCCCCCACTGTGATGTTATGTCCAGATATTTGTGGGATGTACTGTTGCCTGGCTCCCATACGTGTTGCAATTTCTGACACATCAGTGGGATGATGTGAGGATTTAAGTCACTAACTAGTGGGAAGTAATTGTTTTTTTGACTTGTGCTATATCAGTCAATATATGTTACAACAGAAAGTAGGGTGTTACTGCAGCAACTGTGTCAGCTTATTTACTCCAGTATTTGAGATATGTTCCAATCTTCATGGCTTCCACACCCCAGTTTGTCAGGCTTGCTCTGGACTCATTGCACCAAGGGGTTCTGAGCATACTACTCAACTGGCTAGACTGTGTCAAAATGTCCAGGTTTATTGCTCATATTTCTGGTCTGTTCCACAATTTCCCTAATTTTTAATTCTCTGGTATATCACTGTGATGATGTCAGTATTCCTGTCAGTAAGTGATGACAGATTTCATTTTTCTGAACTAATTTGCTTTAGAAGATGTGTTACTCTAGCAACATTCCGCATTTATAGGTGCAGTATTTACATTATATCCCTAGATGTTCTTCATCTCACATTGCTGCAGTCCTAACACTTGGGTAGTCCGCTGTCCCAGTCGGCCCGAATACCAAAGTATAAGGCTGACGTCGGTCAAGGCGCATTTGTCTGACATCAGGACGTCAGGGTACAAATGCGCATGACCGACGTCATATCCTCAGTCTTTTTTGCCGCATGGTCCGATGCAGAAGCAGTATTGCGAGTGCAGGTTGGCGTTCTGAAATTTTCTGAAGTGGGAGTTTCAGACCGAATCAAAGTTGGCTAAGTACCGCGTTGGGGAATATTTTGGTTTGTTCTTGGCTCAGTATTTAACCGGATGTCAGAAAAAGTGAATAACTGTATTTCTTGTAGGAAACAGATACCACATAGGGATTACCATACCTTGTGTATACCTTGCTTAGGGCCTGAGCACGGCGTTGTTGGCTGTCGCTCTTGTGCTAGATTTAACAAACGCACTATTAAGAGAAGATTAGATTGTGCCAGGTTAGTTTTGGGGCGTTGTAATTACAACATGCGATGGATGCTCCGGCGCCTTCGTCTAAAAGCGCCAGGACAAAGCAGCGAAGCCTAGGGTGGAAGAACGAAAGCCGTCTGTCCGGACGTCCCGGTTCCTTAGAGGGCTTTCGGTGGAGCGGTGGTTCTACCAGAAGTTCCTTTGGATTCTCAGGAGAGACTTTACTGTTACAAGATGTGTCCTCTCAGGAGGTAGGAGGAGGCCAGGCTGAAGGGGCTTCTCAGTTAGCTGTTCTCCCCTCCCTTCCTAAGGTGGTTAGGGCCCCTCCTTCTGTTTCCAAGGCTTCTTCTAGCGGCTGGCTAGCGTTTACTTCAGTGGGGTCTCCCCTAGTTCTTCAGGGTCTCTGCCCACAAAACATATGCTTAAAATGGCAGAAGATTTGATTACTATGATTAGAGGTTCTATGCCCCCCTGATAAGAGGCCTAGGGGTGGAACCTGGGCTTGAGAGTTTTGAGCGGTGTTGGGGCTTCTGAGTCTTGACTGAAGACTTGCAGGAGTATCCTCCTTATTCTGATTCTGATGTAGATGATTCTACTCCTTGGCTTCTCCTCCTGAGGATTTTTCTTTTCAGAGACTCTTCATTCCATGAGGGAGCATTTTAAATGGGAAGGTCAAGATTTCTCTGATTCCAGGAAAAGGCTTAGTAAATTTTGTTTCTACCCCAGCATAGGCCTTTGGCTATACCTCCTGTTCTGGATGTGGTAGAGGATGTTTTGGGAGGCTTCCCTGAACCCTGATTCTTGCCTCCTGCCCCAGTTAAACCGGATAGGTATTATAGGGTGCCTGAAGCTCATAAGTATCTTTTAAGAGTCCTAGGAAGGAGCAGACCCAGAAACTGTTTCTCAGGGCCCTAAAGGTGTTAAGGCTTCTGTTGTTAAAAATCCTGTTCCTTCTGATAAAGAGGCAAGGGCTTTGGATAGATGGGGAAAGAAGG
>NC_056744.1:303724029-303731529 GCF_019279795.1 Protopterus annectens
GCTAATGTGTGTGCATGTTCTAGTGTGTGCAAGTGTGTGCATGTATGTGTCTGCAGCTGACTGTGTGCTAGTGTGTGAACTAGTGTGTGAGTTTGTGCACAAGTGTGTGCAAGTGTGTTTGACTGTGTGCAATTGTGTGTGTGAGTGTATGCTCAAGTGCGTGAGCCTGTGCACGAGTGTGTGTGCAAGTGCATGTGTCGGTGCACAAGTGTGAGCATATGCGAGTGTATGTGTGTGCACATGTGTGTGTGTGTGCAAAGTGTGCTGTGATCTCATGCTCAATGTGCAAATGTGAATGTGTGCACAACTGTGAGCGCGTGTGAGTGTGCTCAAGTGTGCCTGAGTGTGTGTGAGTGTGCGCACATGTGTGTGCGAGTGTGTGCAAGTGTGTGCACATGTGTGTGCAAGTGTGTGCTTGTGTGCAAGTGTCTGTGACTGTGTGTTGGAGTGTGTCCGAGTTTGTGAGCGAGTGTCTGAGAGTGTGTGCAAGTGTGTGAGAAAATGCATGCATGTGTGTGTGCAAGTGTGTGCATGGGTGTGCATGTGTGTGTGCAAGTGTGTGAGTGTGCGATTTCATGATTATGAAAGTGTATGAGTGTGCAAGTGCAAAAGTGCATGCGAGTGTGCACAAGTGTGCATGAATGTGTGCACCAGTCTGCAAATGTGAGTGTGTACAAGTGTGCATGACTGTGTGCACCTCTGTTTGTGTGACTGTGCAAGTGTGTGCATGAGTGTGTAAGAGTGTGTGCCATTTTTGAACATGTGTGCTTGAGAGTGTGCACAAGTAAGTGTGCATGGGTGTGCGATTGCAAAAGTGCATCAGTTTGTAAGTGCAGGAGTCCATGTGAATGTGCCCATGTGTGCACAAGCATGTATGAGTGTGCATATCTGTGTGAGTGTGTACGAGTGTGTATGAGTTTGCGAGTCTGTGCACATGTGTGCACGAGTGTGTGCTTGTGTGCAAGTATGTGCAAGTGTGTGCTGGAGTGTGTGCGAGTTTGTGCACGAGTGTCTGAGAGTGTGTGCAAGTGTGTGTGCAAATGTCTGCGTGCATGTGTGCAAGTGTGTGCATGTGTGCAAGAGTTTACATGAGTGTGCGAGTGTCTGTGACTTTGTGAGTGCGATTGCACAATTGCAAAAGTGCATGAGTGTGCGAGTGCAGGAGTGCATGTGAGTGTGCACAAGTGTGCATGAGTGTGCAAGTGTGTGTGAATGTCTGAAAAAGCTTGTGAGTGTGTGCAAGTGTGCACAAGTGTGCACGGGCATGCAGGAGTGTGCTTGAGGGCACAAGTGTGTGAGTGCACAAGTGTGTGTGAGTGTGTGTGAGGCTGTGTGCAATTGTGTGCGAGTGTGCTCGAGTGTGAGCCAATGTATGGGTGAGAGTGCAAGTGTTTGCGAGTGTGTGCAAGAGTGTCCGCATGTGTGTGCATGTGTGAAAGTGTTTCAAGTCTGTGCTGTGTGCAAGTGTGTTCCTGAGTGTGCCTGAGTGTGTAAGATTGTGTGAATGTGTGTGCATGAGTGTGTGAGTGAGAGTGCGTGAGTGTGTACATGTGTGTGAGTCTAGATGAGTGTGTGTGCAAGTTTGTGGGGGAGTGTTTCCAAGTGTGTGCAAGTATGTGTGAGTGTGTGTGCAAGTATGGGTGTGAATGTGTGTGAGTGTGCGCTAGTGTGTGCGCAAGTGTGTGTGAGTGTGTTTGAGTGTGTGCAAGTGTATGCGCGAGTGTGTGCAAGTGCGTGAGTCTCTGCTCGTATATGCAAGTGCATGTGTTTGCAACTGTGCGCGATTGTGCGAGTGTGTGAGAGAGTGTGCTAGCATGTGGGAGTGTGTGCAAGTGTGTGCACAAGTGTGAGTGCCTGCGCTACTGTGCTAGTGTGAGTCTGCATGAGTGCGTGCATTTACTGTTTGTCAATGTGTGAGTGTGTGCAAGTGTGTATGAGTGGGTTTGTCTGTACATATGTGTGTGCGAGTGTGTGCTTGTGTGCGTGTGTGAGTGTGTGCATATGTGTGCACATGTGAGCGAGAGTTTGTGAGTGTCTGTGAGTCTGCGAGTGTGAGATTGCATGATTGCAAAAGTGTGTGAAGGTGCAAGTACAAAAGTCCATGCAAGTGTGCAGGAGTGTGCATGAGTGTGTGTGCGAGTGTGAGTGAGTGTGTACGTGACTGTGTACCACTGTGTGAATGTGACAGTGGGCGTGAATGTGCATGTGTGTGTGACTGTGTGCATGAGTGTGTGATCGAGTGTGCAAGTGTGTGTGCGAGTGTGTATGAATGTGTGGGTGAGTGTGCAAGTGTGTGCAGGTGAGTGTGAGTGTGTGCATGAGTGTGCAAGTGCCTGCAAGTGTGTGCGGGTGTGTGCATGAGTGTGCAAGTGTGTGCGAATGTGCATGCGTGTGTGTGCGAGTGTGTGAGTATGTGTACTAATGTGTGTGCAAGTGTGTGAAATTGTGTACACAAGTGTGTGTGAGTGTGCAAATATGTGAGTGTGTGAGTGTGGGCTAGTTTGAGTATGTGAGAGTGTGAGTGTCTATGAGTGTGCATGCATGTGTTTGCGAGTGTGCACCAGTGAGTGTGTGATTGTGCGAGTTTGTGCAAGGGTGCGTGAGTCTGTGCTAGTGTGTATATGTCAGTTTGTGTGCATGCTACTGTGCGAGTGTGCACGAGTGTGTGAGTGCGGTAGTGTCTGCGATTGTGTGTGAGTGGGTGTGCGAGTGTGTACGACTATGTGCATGACTGTGTGTGTCTGTGTGGTCAAGTGTGTGCGAGTGTAGATTGTGTGCATAGGTAAGTGGTTGAGTGTGTTTGTGTGAGTGGGCGCACGTGTGTGTGCGCAAGTCTGTGTGCACATGTGTATGAGTGTGCAAGTGTGTGTGTGACTATGCGCAAGTGTTTGTGTGAGTGTCTGCTTGATTGTGTTTGCGAATGTATGTCAGTGTGTGCTTGAGTATGTGTTTGAGTGTGTGGTGTGTGTGTGTGTGTGTATGTGTGTGTGTGTGTGTGTGTGTGTGTGTGTGTGTGTGTGTGTGTGTGTGTGTGTGTGTGTGTGTGTGTGTGTGTGTGTGTGTGTGTGTGTGTGTGTGCCAATGTGTGTGATTGGGTTTGCGAGGTGTGTGCAAGTGTGCGAATGTCTGCCTGTGCGAGTGTCTGTGCCTTTGGAAATGTGTGTGAATGTCTGCTCGTGCGAGTGTCTGTGTTTGTGCGACTGTGTGCAAGTGTGTGTTGAAGTGTGTCTGAGTTTGTGTGCGAGTATCTGAGAGTGTGTGCAAGTGTGTGTGAAAATGTGTGCACATGTGTGTGTGCACGTGTGCATGAGTGTGAGTGTCTGCGAGCTTGCAAGTGTGAGATTGCAAAAGTGCATGAGTGTGCAAGTGCAGGAGTGTGTGCAAATGTGCATGAGTGTGTGCGACTGTGTGTCACTGTTCAAATGTGTGAGTGTGCGTGAGTGTGCGTGAATGTGTGCCCTACTGTTTGCATGAGTGTGTGAGTGAGTGTGCCATTGTGTGAACATGTGTGCAGGAATGCATGCTCAAGTAACTGTGCAAAAGTGCATGAGTGTGCAAGTGCAGGAGTGCATGCAAGTCGGCAAGTGTGTGTGAGTATTTTCACAAGCATGTGAGTGTGTGCAAGTGTGCACAAGTGTGCGCCAGCATACAGGAGTGTGCTTGAGGGCACAAGTGTTCGAGAGCACAAGTGTGTGCAAGTGTGTGCGGGACTCTGTGCAAGTGTGTGTGAGTGGGCTTGAGTGTGAGCCAGTGTATGGGCGAGAGTGCAAGAGTCTGTGCGTGAGTGTTTGTGAGTGTGTGTGAGAGTGTGGTCATGTGTGCATGTGTGCAAAAGTGTTTCAAGTCTGTGCTGTGTGCAAGTGTGTTCCTGAGTGTGCCTGAGTGTGCGAGAGTGTGTGTGAATGTTTGTGAATGTATGTGCATGAGAGTGTGAATGTGAGCACATGAGTGTGTGTGCGTGTATGAGTTTGAATGGTTGTGTGCGAGTGTTTGTGTGGGAGTGTTTCCAAGTGTGCAAGTTTGTGTGGGAGTGTTTCCAAGTGTGTGCAAGTTTGTGCAAGTATGGGTGTGAATGTGTTTGTGTGAGTATGCGTTAGTGTGTGCGCAAGTGTGTGTGTTCAAGTGTGTGCAAGTGTGTACGTGAGTGTGTGCACAAGTGCATAAGTGTGTGTGCAAGTGTGTGCATGAGTGTGTGCACAAGCGCATGAGTCTATGCACAAGTATGTGTTCAAGTGTGTGAGTCTGTGCTCGTGTGAGTATATGTGAGTGCATGTGTGTGCACGTGTGTGCGATTGTGCGAATGTGTGTGAGAGTGTGCTAGTGTGTGGGAGTGTGTGCGAGTGTGTGCACAAGTGTGCGTGTCTGTGCAATTGTGCAAGTATGTGCATGAGTGTGTGTGTTGACTGTGTTCTTCAATGTGTGAGTGAGTGTGCAAGTGTGTGCAAGTGTGTATGAGTGTGTGCGAGTCTGTGCACATGTGTGCAAGTGTGTGCTTGTGTGCATGTGCAAGTGTGTGCACAAGTGCATGAGTCTATGCTCATCATGTGAGTACTTGCGAGTGCATGTGTGTGCAATTGTGCAAGTCTGTGAGAGAGCGTGCCAGCATGTGGGAGTGTGTGCGAGTGTATGCACAAGTGTGAGTGTCTGTGCTACTGTGCAAGTATGAGTGTGCATGAGTGTGTGCATTGACTGTGTTCGTCAATGTTTGAGTGAGTGTGCAAGTGTGATTGAGTGTGTGTGAGTCTGTGCACATGTGTGCATGAGTGTGTGCTTGTGTGCGTGCACGAGTGTGGCACAAGTGTTTGAGTCTGTGCTCATGTGAGTATATGCAAGTGCATGTGTGTGCATGTGTGCGCGATTGTGCGAGTGTGTGTGAGAGTGTGCTATTGTGTGGGAGTGTGTGCAAGTGTGTGTGCAAGTGTGTACGCAAGTGTTTGCATAAGTGCATAAGTGTGTGTGTGCAAGTGTGTGCGCGAGTGTGTGCACAAGTGCGTGAGTCTATGTGCAAGTATGTGTGCAAGTGCGTGAGTCTGTGCTCATGTGAGTATTTGTGAGTGCATGTGTGTGCATGTATGTGCAATTGTGTGAGTGTGTGTGAGACCGTGCTAGCATGTAGGAGTGTGTGCACAAGTGTGAGTGCCTGTGCTACTGTGCAAGTATGAGTGTGCATGAGTGTTTGTATTGACTGTTCATCAATGTTTGCGTGAGTGTGCAAGTGTGTGCAAGTGTGTATGAGTGTGTCTGAGTCTGTGTACATGTGTGCACGAGTGTATGCACAGGGGCATGAGTCTGTGCTCGTGTGAGTATATGTGAGTGCATGTGTGTGCACATATGAGCGATTGTGCGAGTGTGTGTGAGAGCATACTAGCATGTGGGAGTGTGTGCGAGTGTGTGCACAAGTGTGAGTGTCTGTGCTACTATGCAAGTGTGAGTGTGCATGAGTGTGTGCACTGACTGTGTTCATCAATGTGCTTCTGTGCGTGTACAAGTGTGTGGTGGAGTATGTGCAAGCTTGTGGCGAGTGTCTGAGATTGTGTGCAAGTTTATGTGCAAATGTGTGTGTGTGTGTGTGTGTGTGTGTGTGTGTGTGTGTGTGTGTGTGTCTGCTAGTGTGAGCATATGTGTGCATGTGTGAGCCAGAGTGTGTGTGTCTGTGAGTTTGCTAGTGTGAGATTGCACGATTGCAAAAGTGCCTGAGGGTGCAAGTGCAAGAGTGCATATGAGTGTGCAAGAGTGTGTGTGCGAGTGAGTGAGTGTGTGACTGTGTGCCACTGTGCGAATGTGTCAGTGGGCATCAGTGTGCATGAATGTGTGCCACTGTGCGAATATGTCAGTGGGCGTGAGTGTGCGTGTGTGCATGACTGTGTGCGTGAGTGTCTGAGTGAGTGTGCAAGTGTGTGTGTGCATGTGTATGAGTGTGTGGGTGAGTGTGCAAGTGTGAACAGGTGAGTGTAAGTGTGTGCGTGAATGTGAAAGTGTCTGTAAGTGTGTGCGTAAGTCTGCAAGTGTCTGCAAGTGTGTGTGAGCGTGTGCATGAGTGTGCAAATGTGTGCAAGTGTGTGCGAGTGTGTGCATGAGTGTGCAAATGTGTGCGAGTGTGCATGAGTGTGTGTGCGAGTGTGTGAGTATGTGTGTGAATGTGTGCGCAAGTCTGTGTGATTGTGTATGGGAGTGTGTGTGAGTGTGTGCACGAATGTGTGTGCGAGTGTGCAAGTATGAGAGTGTGCAAGTGCGCGCTAGTGTGAGTGTGTGAGAGTGTGAGTGTCTGCGAGTGTGCATGGGTGTGTGTGCGAGTGTGCACAAGTGAGTGTGTGAGTGCGGAAGTGTCTGCGATTGCGTGTGAGTGTGTATGTGAGTGTGTACAATTGTATGCATGACTGTGAGTGTCTGTGTGTGGTTAAGTGTGCATGAGTGTGCGAGTGTAGATTATGTGCATGGGCAAGTGGTTGAGTGTGTGAGCGAGTGTGTGCACGTGTGTGTGTGCAAGCGTGACTATGCACGAGTGTTTGTGTAAGTGTATGCTTAATTGTGTTTGCAAGTATGTGTGAGTGTGTGCTTGGGAATGTGCTTGAGTGTGTGTGTGTGTGTGTGTGTGTGTGTGTGTGTGTGTGTGTGTGTGTGTGTGTGTGTGTGTGTGTGTGTGTGTGTGCAAATGTGTGCGCTTGTCTGTGTGAGGTTGTGCGCAAGTGTGTGAATGTCTGCCCATGTGAGTGTGCATCTGGAAGTGTGTAAGAATGTCTGCTCATGCTAGGGTCTGTGCATGTGTAAGTATGTATGAATGTCTGATCTTGCGAGGGTCTGTCCATATGCAAGTGTGTGCAAGGGTGTGCATAAGTGCACAAGAGTCTGCGAATGTGTAATTGTGTGCAAGTGTTTTCCATTGTGTGCATGAGTGTGTGAGTGAGCAAGTGTGTACAAGTGTGTGAAAGTGCACATGAGTGTACATGAGTGTGTGAGTGTGGACTGTGAGTATGGGCAAGTGGACGAGTTTGTTTGCGAGTGTGTGTGTGAGTGTGTGAGTGTGCACATGTGTACATGAGTGTGACTACATGTGTATGTGTATGCAGGTGTGTGTGAGTGAGTGTGTGTAGATGAGTGTGCAAGTGTGTGTGGAGTGTGCGAGCATGTGCACATGCGTGTGTGTATGTGTGTGTGTGTGTGTGTGTGTGTGTGTGTGTGTGTGTGTGTGTGTGTGTGTGTGTGCGTGCACTCGGGAGTGTGTGTCAGTGTGCGTGAGTGGGCATCAGTGTGTGTGCGAGCATGTCAGTGTGCGTGAGTGTGCATGAGTGTGTGTGAGTCTGTGTATGTGTGATTGTGTAGAGTGAGTGTGTGTGTGAGTGTGCGTGAGTGTGTGCATGAGTATGCATGCGTGCAAGTGAGTGTGTGTGTGAGTGTGCATGACTGTGCCGGAATGGATGCATATGTGCAAATGTGTTTGCGAGTGTGTGCGTGTGCTCGAGTGTGTGCATGATTGTGTGAGAGAGGGTGTGCGAGCATGTG
>NC_056744.1:303736529-303747930 GCF_019279795.1 Protopterus annectens
ACATGCATGTGCGAGTGTGTGCTTGTGTGCATGCGCAAATGTGTGCACAAGTGCATGAGTCTATGCGCAAGTGTGTGTCTAAGTGCATGAGTCTGTGCTCGTGTGAGTATTTGCGAGTGCATGTGTGTGCACATGTGAGCAATTGTGCAAGTGTGTGTGAGAGCGTGCTAGCATGTGGGAGTGTGTGTGAGTGTGTGCACAAGTATAAGTGTCTGTGCTACTGTGCAAGTATGAGTATGCATGAGTGTGTGCATTGACTGTGTTCATCAATGTGTGAGTGTGCAAGTGTGTGCAAGTGTGTATGAGCGTGTGTGAGTCTGTGCACATGTGTGTGCGAGTGTGTGCTTGTGTGCATGCGCGAGTGTGTGCACAAGTGTATGAGTCTGTGCTCATGTGAGTATATGCGTGTGCATGTGTGTGCACATATGTGCGATTGCGCGAGAGTGTGTGAGAGCATGCTAGCATGTGGGAGTGTGTGCAAGTGTGTGCACAAGTGTGAGTGGCAGTGCTACTGTGCAAGTGTGAGTGTGCATGAGTGTGTGCATTGACCATGCTCGTCAATGTGCTTGTGTGCATGTGAGAGTGTGTGCTGGAGTATGTGCAAGCTTGTGGTGAGTGTCTGAGAGTGTGTGCAAGTTTATGTGCAAATGTGTGTGCGGGCGCGCGCATGTGTGTGTGTGTGTGTGTGTGTGTGTGCGCGCGCGCGTGCATGCGAGTGTGTGCATATGAGTGCATGTGTGAGTGAGAGTGTGTGTGTGTCTGTGAGTTTGCTAGTGTGAGAGTGCATGATTGCAAAAGTGCCTGAGGGTGCAAGTGCAAGAGTGCATATGAGTGTGCACGAGTATGCGTGAATGTGAGCGAGTGTGTGTGAGAGTGTGAGTGTGTGAGTGACTGTGTGCCACTGTGCGAATGTGTCAGTGGGCATGGGTGTGCATGTGTGCGCGACTGTGTGCCACTGTGTGAATGTGTCAGTGGGTGTGAGTGTGCATGTGTGCGTGACTGTGTGCGTGAGTGTCTGAGCAAGTGAGCAAGTGTGTGGGTGCGAGTGTGTATGAGTGTGTGGGTGAGTGTGCAAGTGTGAGCAGGTGAGTGTAAGTGTGTGTGTGAGTGTGAAAGTGTCTGTAAGTGTGTGTGTAAGTCTGCAAGTGTTTGCAAGTGTGTGTGAGTGTGTGCATGAGTGTGCAAATGTGTGCAAGTGTGTGCATGAGTGTCCAAATGTGTGTGAGTGTGCGTGTGTATGTGCATGAGTGTGTATGTGTGTGAATGTGTGCGCAAGTGTGTGTGATTGTGTATGGGAGTGTGAGAGTGTGTGCACGAATGTGTGTGTGAGTGTGCAAGTATGAAAGTGTGCAAATGCACGCTAGTGTGAGTGTGTGAGAGTGTGAGTGTCTGCGAGTGTGCATGGGTGCGTGTGCGAGTGTGCACAAGTGAGTGTGTGAGTGCGGAAGTGTCCGCAATTGCGTGTGAGTGTGTATGTGAGTGTGTACAATTGTGTGCATGACTGTGTGTGTCTGTGTGTGGTTAAGTAGGCGTGGGTGTGTAAGTGTAGATTATGCATGTGGGCAAGTGGCTGAGTGTGTTAGCGAGTGTGTGCACGTGTGTGCAAAAGTCTGTGTGTGAGTGTGCATGAGTGTGCAAGTGTGTGCATTACTATGCATGAGTGTTTGTGTAAGTGTATTGTGATTGTGTTTGCGAGTGTGTGTGAGTGTGTGCTTGAGTATGTGCTTGAGTGTGTGTGTGTGTGTGTGTGTGTGTGTGTGTGTGTGTGTGTGTGTGTGTGTGTGTGTGTGTGTGCGATTGTCTGTGTGAGGTTGTGCACTAGTGTGTGAATGTCTGCCCATGTGAGTGTGCATCTGGAAGTGTGTAAGAATGTCTGCTCATGTGAGGGTCTGTGCATGTGGAAGTGTGTATGAATGTCTGCTCTTGCGAGTGTCTGTCCATATGCGAGTGTATGCGAGGGTGTGTACAAGTACACAAGAGTGTGCTTATGTGCAATTGTGTGCAGGTGTGTTCCATTGTGTGTACGAGTGTGTGAGTGAACAAGTGCGTATGAGTGTGTGCAAGTGCACATGAGTGTGCATGAGAGTGTGAGTGTAGACTGTGCGTATGGGCAAGTGGACTAGTTTGTGAGCGAGTGTGTGTGTGAGTGTGCGAGTGTGCACATGTGTACGTGAGTGTGCCTGCATGTGTGCGTGTATGTAGGTGTGTGTGAGTGAGTGTGTGTGGACGAGTGTGCAAGTGTGTGCAAGTGTGTGTGAAATGTGCGAGTATGTGCACATGCATGTGCGCGCACGAGTGTGTGTCAGTCTGCGTGAGTGGGCATGAGTGTGTGTGTGAGCATGTCAGTGTGCATGAGTGAGTATGAGTGTGTGTGAGTCTGTGTATGTGTGAGTGTGTAGAGTGAGTGTGTGTGTGAGTGTGCATGAGTGTGTGCATGAGTATGCATGCATGCAAGTGCATGCGTGTGTGAGTGTGCATGAGTGTGTGCATGAGTATGCATGCATGCAAGTGCATGCATGTGTGAGTGTGCATGACTGTGCCCGAATGGGTGCGTATGTGCAAATGTGTTTGCGAGTGTGTGCTAGTGCTCGAGTGTTTGCGCGAGTGTGTGAGAGAGGGTGTGCGAGCATTTGAGCGATGGTGTGCAACCACGTGCTCGAGTGTGTATGACTGTGTGTGGGAGTGTGTGCGTGAATGTTGAATGTGGGTGTGTGTGCATGAATGTGGGCATGTGTGCAAGTGTGTGAGTGTATGTGAGTGTGCAAGTCAGTGCAAGTGTGCTCGACTGTGTGTGAGTGTATGCGTGAGTGTGTGCACGAGTATGTGTGCAAGGAAGGGTGTGAGTGTGTGCGTAACTGCATGAGTTTATATGTGAGTGTGTGTGTGAGTGTGTGCAAGTGTGTGTGCGTAAGTGTCTGCAAGTGTGTGTGAGTGTGTGCGTGAGTGTGCGAGAGTTTGCAAGTGTATGCATGAGTGTGCGAGTGTGTGTGTATGTGCGCGTATTTGTGTGAGATTGCAAGTGTGTGCATGAGTGTGCGAGTGTGTGCAAGTGTGTGTGTGAGTGTGCAAGTGTGCTAGTGTGTGTGAGTGTGCAAGTGGCTGCAAGGTGTGCGAGTGTGTGCATGAGTGTGCAAGTGTGTGCAAGTCTGTGTGAGTGCGTGCGTGAGTGTGCAGTGTGTGCAAGTGTGTGAGAGTGTGTGCATGAGTGTGCAAGTGTGTGTGAGTGTGTGCAAGTGTGTGAGTGAGTGTGTACGTGAGTGTGCGAGTGTGTGTGAGTGTGTGTGTGTGAGTGTGCAAGTGTCTGCAAGGTGTGCAAATGTGTGCATGAGTTTGCAAGTGTATGCAAGTCTGGCAAGTATGTGTGTGAGAGTGCAGTATGTGCAAGTGTGTGAGTGTGAGTGTGAGTGTGCAAGTCTGTGCAAGTGTGCTTGACTGTGTGTGTGTGTGTGTGCACAAGTGTGTGTGCATGTGTGTGCGACTGTTTGCGAGTATGTGCACATGTGTGACTCTGTGTGGGTGTGTGCATGAGTGTGTGCATGTGTGTGCGAGTGTGTGCAAGGGTGTGTGCGAGTGTACAAATCTCTGCCCATATGAGTGTCTGCACGTGTGAGAGTGTGTGTGTATGTGCAAGTGTGTGCACAAGTGTGTGAGTGTGAGTGTGCAAGTCTGTGCAAGTGTGCTTGACTGTGTGTGTGTGCACACGTGTGTGTGCATGTGTGTGCGACTGTTTGCAAGTATGTGCACATGTGTGACTCTGTGTGGGCGTGTGCAAGTGTGTGTGAGTGTGTGTGAGGGTGTGCCCAAGTGTGCAAATCTCTGCCCATACAAGTGTCTGCACATGTGAGAGTGTGTGTGTGTGCATGAGTGCATGTGCAGGTATGCATGACTGTGCAAGTGTGTGCACAAGTGCATGAATGCATGAGTGCACAAGTGTGCGCAAGTGTGTGTCCTAGTGTGTGAGTGAGTGTGTGCGAGTCTGTTCACAAGGGAGGGTGTGAGTGTGTGCATAGCTGCACGAGTTTGTATCCGATTGAGTGCGAGAGTGTGTGCGACTGTCTGTGAGTATGCATGAGTGTGTGCCCAAGTTTCTGTGTGTGCAAATGTGTGCGTGAATCTGTCTGAGTGTGAGCAAGTGTGTGCATGAGTCTGTGTGGGAGTTTGTGCGATTGTGAGTGTGCGAATGTTTGCACGTGTGCACAATTATGCAAGTGTGTGCATGAGTATGTGCATGAATGTGTGTGCATGTTCTAGTGTGTGCACGTGTGTGCATGTATGTGTCTGCATCTGAGTGTGTGCTAGTGTGTGAACTAGTGTGTGAGTTTGTGCACAAGTGTGTGCAAGTGTGTTTGACTGTGTGCAATTGTGTGTGTGAGTGTATGCTCAAGTGCGTGAGCCTGTGCATGAGTGTGTGCAAGTGCATGTGTCTGTGCACAAGTGTGAGCATATGTGAGTGCATGTGTGTGCACATGTGTGCGCAAGTGTGTGCGAGAGCATGCTATTGATCTCATGCTCGATGTGCAAGTGTGAATGTGTGCACAACTGTGAGTGCGTGTGAGTGTGCTCGAGTGTGCCTGAGTGTATGTGAGTGTGCGCACATGTGTGTGCGAGTGTGTGCAGGTGTGTGCTCATGTGTGTGCAAGTGTGTGCTTGTGTGCAAGTGTGTGTGACTGTGTGTTGGAGTGTGTCCGAGTTTGTGAGCGAGTGAGAGTGTGTGCAAGTGTGTGAGAAAATGTGTGCATGTGCGTGTGCAAGTGTGTGCACGGGTGCACATGTGTGTGTGCAAGTGTGTGAGTGTGCGATTGCATTATTATGAAAGTGTATGAGTGTGCAAGTGCAAAAGTGCATGCTAGTGTGCACAAGTGTGCATGAATGTGTGCACCAGTCTGCAAGTGTGAGTGTGTACAAGTGTGCATGACTATGTGCACCACTGTTTGCATGACTGTGCAAGTGTGTGCATGAGTGTATAAGGGTGTGTGCCATTTTTGAACATGTGTGCTTGAGAGTGTGCACAAATAGGTGTGCATGGGTGTGCGATTGCGAAAGTGCATCAATTTGTAAGTGCAGGAGTCCATGTGAATGTGCCCATGTGTGCACAAGCATGTATGAGTGTGCATATCTGTGTGAGTGTGTACGAGTGTGTATGAGTTTGCGAGTCTGTGCACATGTGTGCACGAGTGTGTGCTTCTGTGCAAGTATGTGCAAGTGTGTGCTGGAGTGTGTGCGAGTTTGTGCACGAGTGTCTGAGAGTGCGTGCAAGTGTGTGTGCAAATGTCTGCATGCCTGTGTGCAAGTGTGTGCATGTGTGCAAGAGTTTACATGAGTGTGCAAGTGTCTGTGACTTTGTGAGTGCGATTGCACGATTGCAAAAGTGCATGAGTGTGCGAGTGCAGGAGTGCATGTGAGTGTGCACAAGTGTGCATGGGCATGCAGGAGTGTGCTTGAGGGCACAAGTGTGTGAGTGCACAAGTGTGTGCGAGTGTGTGTGAGACTGTGTGCAATTGTGTGCGAGTGTGCTCGAGTGTGAGCCAATGTATGGGCGAGAGTGCAAGAGTCTGTGTGTGAGTGTTTGCGAGTGTGTGCAAGAGTGTGCGCATGTGTGTGCTTGTGTGAAAGTGTTTCAAGTCTGTGCTGTGTGCAAATGTGTCCCTGAGTGTGCCTGAGTTTGCAAGATTGTGTGAATGTCTGTGCATGAGTGTGTGAGTGAGAGTGCATGAGTGTGTACATGTGTGTGAGTCTAGATGAGTGTGTGTGCAAGTTTATGTGGGAGTGTTTCCAAGTGTGTGCAAGTATGTGTGAGTGTGTGTGCAAGTGTGGGTGTGAATGTGTGTGAGTGTATGCTAGTGTGTGCGCAAGTGTGTGTGAGTGTGTTTGAGTGTGTTCAAATGTATGCGCAAGTGTGTGCAAGTGCATCAGTCTGTGCTCATGAGAGTATATGCAAGTGCATGTGTTTGCAACTGTGTGCGATTGTGCGAGTATGTGAGAGTGTGCTAGCATGTAGGAGTTTGTGCAAGTGTGTGCTTAAGTGTGAGTGTCTGCACTACTGTGCGAGTGTGAGTCTGCATGAGTGCGTGCATTGACTGTTTGTCAATGTGTGAGTGTGTGCAAGTGTGTATGAGTGTGTTTGTCTGTACACATGTGTGTGCAAGTGTGTGCTTGTGTGTGTGTGTGAGAGTGTGCTGGAATATGTATGAGTTTATGGCAAGTGTCCACAAGTGTGTGCAAGTTTATGTGCAAATGTGTGCGCAAGTGCGCACAAGTGTGTGTGTGTGTGTGTGTGTGTGTGTGTGTGCATATGTGTGCACATGTGAGCGAGAGTTTGTGAGTGTCTGCAAGTCTGTGAGTGTGAGATTGCATGATTGCAAAAGTGTGTGAAGGTGCAAGTACAGGAGTCCATGCAAGTGTACACGAGTGTGCATGAGTGTGTGTGTGTGAGTGTGAGTGAGTGTGTACATGACTGTGTACCACTGTGTGAATGTGACAGTGGGCATGAGTGTGCATGTGTGTGTGACTGTGTGCGTGAGTGTGTGATCGAGTGTGCAACTGTGTGCGAGCATGTATGAATGTGTGGGTGAGTGTGCAAGTGTGTGCAGTTGAGTGTGTGAATGAGTGTGCAACTGCCTGCAAGTGTGTGTGGGTGTGAGCGAGTGTGTGCATGAGTGTGCAAGTGTGTGTGAATGTGTATGAGTGGGTGTGCAAGTGTGTGAGTATGTGTACTAACGTGTGTGCAAGTGTGTGAAATTGTGTACACGAGTGTGTGTGAGTGTGCAAATATGCGAGTGTGTGAGTGCAGGCTAGTTTGAGTATGTGAGAGTGTGAGTGTCTACGAGTGTGCATGCATGTGTTTGCGAGTGAGCACCAGTGAGTGTGTGATTGTGAAAGTTTGTGCGAGGGTGCGTGAGTCTGCACTCGTGTGTATATGTCAGTTTGTGTGCATGCTACTGTGTGAGTGTGCGTTAGTGTGTGAGTGCAGTAGTGTCTGCGATTGTGTGTGAGTGTGTGTGTGAGTGTGTACGAGTATGTGCATGACTGTGTGTGTCTGTGTGGTCAAGTGTGCGCTAGTGTGTGTGCAAGTGTGCAAGTATGAGAGTGTGCAAGCATGCGCTAGTGTGAGTGCGTGAGAGTGTGAGCGTCTGTGAGTGTGCATGGATGTGTGTGCGAGTGTGCACACGTGAGTGTGTGAGTGCGGAAGTGTCTGCGATTGCGTGTGAGTGTGTATGCGAGTTTGTACAATTGTATGCATGACTGTGTGTGTTTGTGTGTGGTTAAGTGTGCGTGAGTGTGCGAGTGCAGATTATGCACATGGGCAAGTGGTTGAGTGTGTGAGCGAGTGTGTGCACGTGTGTGTGCAAGTGTGACTATGCAGGAGTGTTTGTGTAAGTGTATGCTTGATTGTGTTTGTGAGTGTGTGTGAGTGTGTGCTTGGGTATGTGTGTGTGTGTGTGTGTGTGTGTGTGTGTGTGTGTGTGTGTGTGTGTGTGTGTGTGTGTGTGTGTGCGCAAATGTGTGCGATTGTCTGTGTGAGGTTGTGCGTAAGTGTGCGAATGTCTGCCCATGTGAGTGTGCATCTGGAAGTGTGTAAGAATGTCTGCTCTTGCGAGGGTCTGTCCATATGCGAGTGTGTGCAAGGGTGTGCATAAGTGCACAAGAGTCTGCGAATGTGTAATTGTGTGCAAGTGTGTTCCATTGTGTGCATGAATGTGTGAGTGTAGACTGTGCATATGGGCAAGTGGATGAGTTTGTGTGCGAGTGTGTGTGTGAGTGTGCGAGTGTGCACATGTGTACGTGAGTGTGCCTGCATGTGTATGCAGGTGTGTGTGAGTGAGTGTGTGTGGACGAGTGTGCAAGTGTGTGTGAAGTGTGCGAGCATGTGCACATGCATGTGTATGTGTGTGTGTGTGTGTGTGTGTGTGTGTGTGTGTGTGTGTGTGTGTGTGTGCGTGAGCTTGTGAGTGTGTGTCAGTGTGCATTAGTGGGCATGAGTGTGTGTGCGAGCATGTCAGTGTGCGTGAGTGTGTAGGAGCGTGTGTGAGTCTGTGTATGTGTGAGTGTGTAGAGTGAGTATGTGTGTGTGTGCGTGTGTGCATGAGTGCATGCGTTCAAGTGAGTGTGTGTGTGAGTGTGCATGACTGTGCCCGAATGGGTGTGTATGTGCAAATGTCTTTGCGAGTGTGTGTGAGTGCTCGAGTGTGTGCATGAGTGTGTGAGAGAGCATGTGCGAGCATGTGAGCGATGGTGTGCTTGAACCATGTGCTTGAGTGTGTATGACTGTGTGTGTGAGTGTGTGCGTGAATGTGGGCATATGTGCTAGTGTGTGCACGAATGTGGGCATGCGTGCAAGTGTGTGTGGGTATGTGAGTGTGCAAGTCTGTGCAATTGTGCTCGACTGTGTGTGAGTACGAGTAAGTGTGTGCACGAGTGTGTGTGCAAGGGAGTGTGTGTGTGCATAGCTGCATGAGTTTGTATGTGAGTGAGTGTGCAAGTGTGTGTGCGTGAGTGTGTGAGTGTGTGCAAGTGTGTGTGCAAGTGTATGAGTGTGTGCAAGTGTGTGCAAGTGTGTGAGTGAGTGTGTACGTGAGTGTGCGAGTGTGTGTGAGTGTGTGTGTGAGTGTGAAAGTGTCTGCAAGGTGTGCAAATGTGTGCTTGAGTTTGCAGGTGTGTGCAAGTGTGTGCAAGTATGTGCGTGAGAGTGCAGTGTGTGCAAGTGTGTGAGTGTGAGTGTGCAAGTCTGTGCAAGTGTGGTTGACTGTGTGTGAGTGTGTGCACAAGTGTGTGTGTGTGTGTGTGTGTGTGTGTGTGTGTGTGTGTGTGTGTGTGTGTGTGTGTGTGTGTGTGCAAGTGTGTGTGAGTGTGTGTGAGGGTGTGCGAGGGTGTGCGCGAATGTGCAAATCTCTGCCCATACGAGTGTTTGCACATGTGAGAGTGTGTGTGTATGTGTTAGTGTGTGCATGAGTGCATGTGCAGGTATGCATGACTGTGCAAGTGTGTGCACAAGTGCATGAATGCATGAGTGCACAAGTGTGCGCAAGTGTGTGTCCTAGTGTGTGAGTGAGTGTGTGCGAGTCTGTTTGCAAGGGAGGGTGTGAGTGTGTGCATAGCTGCATGAGTTTGTATGCGAGTGAGTGCGCAAGTGTGTGCGACTGTCTGTGAGTATGCGCGAGTGTGTGCCCAAGTGTCTGTGTGTGTGCGAATGTGTGCGTGAGTCTGTCTGAGTGTGTGCAAGTGTGTGCACGAGTCTGTGAGGGAGTTTGCACAAGTATGAGTGCACGTGTGTGTGTGTGCGCGAATGTGTGCACATGTGCGCGATTATGCAAGTGTGTGCATGAATGTGTGTGCATGTTCTAGTGTGTGCAAGTGTGTGCACATACATGTCTGCATCTGAGTGTGTGCTAGTGTGTGAACTAGTGTGCGAGTTTGTGCGCAAGTGTGTGCAAGTGTGTTCAACTGTGTGCAATGGTGTGTGAGTATATGTGCAAGTGTGTGAGCCTGTGCACGAGTGTGTATGCAAGTGCATGAGTCTGTGCATGAGTGTGTGTGTGCAAGTGCGTGATTCTGTGCACAATTGTGAATGTAGGCGAGTGCATGTGTATGCACATGTGTGCGCAAGTGTGTGCGAGAGCATTCTATTGATCTCATACTCAATGTGCAAGTGTGTGTGCAAGTGTGAATGTGTGCATGGCTGTGAGTGTGTGTGAGTGTGCTTGAGTGTAACTGAGTGTGTCAGTGTGTGCACATGTGTGTGCACGTGTGTGCAACTGTGTGTGCATGTGTGTGCATGAGTGTGTGAGTGTGCAATTGCATGATTATGAAAGTGTATGAGTGTGCAAGTGCAAAAGTGCATGTGAGTGTGCACAAGTGTACGTGACAGTGTGTGCCACTCTACAAATGTGAGAGTGTATGAGTGTGCACAACTGTGTGCATCACTGTTTGTGTGAGTGTGCAAGTGTGTGCATCAGTGTGTAAGACTGTGTGCCATTTTTGAACATGTGTGCTTGAGAGCATGCACAAGTAAGTGTGCATGAGTGTGCGATTGCAAAAGTGCATCAGTGTGTGAGTGCAGAAGTCCATGTGAATGTGCCCATGTGTGAGTGTCCATATCTGTGTGAGTGTGTGCGAGTGTGTATGAGTTTGCGAGTCTGTGCTCATGTGAGTATATGCAAATGCATGTGTGTGCAAGTGTGTGCAATTGTGCGAGTGTGTAAGAGAGCGTGCTAGCATGTGGGAGTGTGTGCGAGTGTGTACACAAGTGTGAGTGTCTGCGCTACTGTGTGAGTGTGCATGAGTGCGTGTGTTGACAGTTTTTCAATGTTTAAGTGTGTGTAGAAGTGTGTATGAGTGGCGTGTCTATGCACATGTGTGTGCGAGTGTGTGCTTGTGTGCATGTGTGAGTGTGTGCTGGAGTATGTACGAGTTTGTGGCAAGTGTCCATGAGTCTGTGCAAGTTTATGTGCAAATGTGTGCACGTGTATGCACGTGTGTGTGTGTGTGTGTGTGTGTGTGTGTGTGTGTGTGTGTGTGTGTGTGTGTGTGTGTGTGTGTGTGTGTGTGTGTGTGTGAGTGTGCAAGTGTTTGCATATGTGTGCACATGTGAGCGAGAGTTTCTGAGTGTCTGTGAGTCTGTGAGTATGACATTACATGATTGCAAAAGTGTTTGAGGGTGCAAGTACAAGAGTCCATGCAAGTGTGCACGAGTGTGCATGAGTGTGTGATCGAGTGTGCAAGCATGAGTGCGAATGTGTATGAGTGTGTGAGTGAGTGTGCACATGTGTGCAGGTGAGTGTGAGTGTGTGCGTGAGTGTGCAAGTGCCTGTAAGTGTGTGCAAGTGTGTGCATGAGTGTGCAGGTGTGTGCGAATTTGCATGAGTGTGTGTGCGAGTGTGTGAGTATGTGTACAAAGGTGTGTGCAAGTGTGTGAGATTGTGTACACGAGTGTGTGTGAGTGTGCAAGTATGCAAGTGCGTGTGAGTGCAGGCTAGTTTGAGTATGTGAGAATGTGAATGTCTACGAGTGTGTTTGCAAGTGTGCACCAGTGAGTGTGTGATTGTGTGAGTTTGTGCGAGGGTGCATGTGTCTGCGCTAGTGTGTGCTAGTGTATATATGTCAGTTTGTGTGCAAGCTACTGTGCAAGTGTGCACAAGTGTGTGAGTGCGGAAGTGTCTGCAATTGTGTGTAAGTGTGTGTGCGAGTGTGTACGAGTGTGTGCATGACTGTGTGTGTCTGTGTGGTCAAGTGGGCGCAAGCATAGATTGTGTGCATAGGTAAGTGGCTGAGTGTGTGTGTGCGAGTGTGTGCACATGTGTGTACACAAGTCTGTGTGTGAGTGTGTATGAGTGTGCAAGTGTGTGCGAGACTATGCGCAAGTGTTTGTGTGAGTTTATGCTTGATTGTGTTTGCGAATGTGTGG